>NC_140590.1:1126669814-1126910814 GCF_964204655.1 Triturus cristatus | reverse complement strand
CAGCCACTAGAAGGGGCACACAGTACCCTTCATGGGCAGTAATCCTCCATGTGCACAACAGAGTCCTCTGGCAATATACACCACGCAGTCCTGGTTTACTGGTCCCCGGAAGTTCATCTCACCCTTTGCTGAAGGATGGCACCAGTGCTTGTATGACAGAATAACAATTGCGTGAAGCACGCATGCCTTAACCAAACAAGCAGAACTGTGACAATGCCTAAACAACGGAAGTGTTTAGCATGCATGTCTGAACAATGCAAATAGTTGCTAATATATTAACTGTACCTTAACCACGCATTCCATTAGCTTCTTGTAGTGATTACACTACGGGAATCCTTAAGGCAGGCTAACACACACTGTAACACCCTTCTTTCCATGTCCTAACACCGGTACAAATGGAGCAATAGCCCGCTGCACTACGTTTCCCAGCACACAGTGGGATATCACAGAAACAAACGTTGGTTGTAGCCCGGCCCCTACTTAAGCACTTCCTCTTCCGGGGAACAGTTCTTGACAATCTTGGATCGGAGCCTCGTCGTAGGCGGATGGTATTACCCGCCAGATCCTGTGCTAAAGAATCATCCGTGTCTCTCATGTTTCCCGAAGACTCTGCGCTGCCCGATCATGGCCAAGAGCTGTACTTCGTTTCTGTCCTCCGACCGGGCATTCCAAGCCTAGGATTAGCCAGGTAACAGGCAGGGAAGAGCGCCGGAGCGCTTCCCTTCAGCCCGCGACTATGTTTTCCTTTTTTACAGTTGCGCTGTGAATTAACAGTAAGGAGGAGCGCCGGAGCGCTTCCCTCCTAAACCGCGACATTGCTTTTTCCTTTTGTTTTACACTTGCACTGTGTTTCTTTAACAGCGGATTACAGTTGGGCACATTCCGTAGGTCACGGAACTGCTATTAGTGCTCAATAACACGTTTATCGCTCCTTTGTTCAGCTGATTGTTGCACTTCCACGATAAACTGTTGTTGTGGCTACCTTTCCTGCTGGCTCTGGGCTGTGACTGTAACAGCGATTAGGAGCGCTTTTCAGACTTGGATATTATTTGAATTTTGATGCTACTTGAAATCTTGCATTGTATTTCTTGTGAGATTTGGATGTTCCCCCTGTTTTTACCCCTTATGTGGTGGACCTTCCGAAAGATTTCAGTATCCACATATACTTCAAATGAAGGTTGCAGCAGGGCTCCTTGTAAGTGTGTGTATGGTTTCACTTTGAATGAACTGATATGTGTTTACTTGAGGTGCTACTCACTCCTGTTGTTTTCTCTTCGCTCTGTAGTACTGAAACCCTGAAGGATGTCAGCCCAACCCTAGACCAGACCAGGGACAAAACAAGCGTAGCTGCACATCGTTTGTTATTTTATCCCTTCCCCTTTCCCCCGGGGTGCTACCTTCAGCAGTAGAGTTCCTATTACTCTGTTGGGAGGTGCATTCAGGGGAATTGGGAGACTTCACATCTAACCATCGTTCCTGCTGGTCACTTGATCAGGTTAGTGGCGTTTAATTATTTTCTTGTGCTACTGATAACCTGACACTTCTGACTTCGTTGTTCAGGCTGTTTCCCAAAGATGCATACTCCTACTAGTTGGCAGATATATGCACTCACAATTGGTTAATACCATCCACGTCAGAGCTTTCTGTGTGCCTTCCTGTGTCCAGGCATTTGCATAAATCTATATGTGTGGAGATTCCCCTCCTTTCAATATACATGATTTATGTTTCTGTCAATCTAAAGAGCTGCTCTTCATAATAATATCTTGTCCAAAATATACATACATTTGGTTCCAGGTTAAAAGTATTACATTTATCATACGGAGGGCTCAGGACATTTTGAATATGCTCTAGTCTAAGTTTCCCAGGAGAATCTTAGTGGCCGTGATTTGTGCATTTTGAGTTAGAAGTGCAGTAATGTCAGCTCGGTCTTACCTAGTTGCTAACATGGCAGCACTGAGACTGAGAAATTAATCCATTCACAAAATAAATCTATCTTGCATAGTAATTATGCAAACCTATATTGGGGTGCAATCTGCGATAGAAATGCAATGGATATGTGAAGTGATAATATTGAATTTTGCTAATTTAACACGCCCTACGAATCTGAATCGTAATATTTATATTGCAAATCAGTTAAGAAACCCAACTGTGCTATTGTACTAATTTCAATGCTTATTTAAACAAATGTGAGGCATGAAAGTAAAAATAAGTGGATTAAGGGCCAGAAATATTTTCATCCTAGGTAACACCAAACGTCGTGTTGCCCAAACAACAGCCTGTTCAACTAACTCAGAAGCACGCAGTATCTTAAGCAAACACTGCCATCTAGCTTTCATTGTAAGTCTTTTATGAACACCTATTTATTTTCCTTTTTCAAATTATTATTAGTGTAATATATATGGTTAAATATGCATAATACATCATGTACTTACTGTGCTTAATGCGTTGTTCAGTCGTGCGTGGTTAATCAATTTGTGTGCTTAAACCATGTGTGGTTAAGATTTTCGTGTTGTTCAGACTACGTGCTTAAGATATTGCGTGCTTCTGACTTTGTTGTTCAGGCTGTTTCCCAGCACCAGTCATGTGTCTTTGAAGTTAGGGGTGGTTTAGGGGGTTTCCCTTTGAACCACAGATATCTCCCCTAACTTGTAGGCCGGTCTACCATGGGGCTGTGGAATGTACATCTTAATCTTTAGTGGGCCATGATCGGGCCCCTAGAGGCTAAGTGTCAAAACCTCTATCTCCAATCCATCCCATCCAGCCCTCAAATGGCAGAGGTTTGTCATTCTCATGATATGCCCATGGCTTTTGACTTTGACTGGGGAATGCACAGATATGCGGCCCCAACACCTGGTGTCCTCTGGAGCCAGGCACCAGGGCAAACAATACTCTTACAGCCTAGAAATGTCCATATTCTAAAAGTAGCATTCCAAAGTGAGTTATGCCAAAACCCCCCTTTATCATTGAAAAGGGTTTGGCATGCGAATCCATTGATAGACAGCATTATGAGAGTGCTCCACTTCAGTCCATTATTGGAGCCCGAAGTTATGTCAATCACTTCCCCATGTTAACCTATAGGAAGAGCAAGCCTCATAAGTAGTGACAAGGTATAGCTCTTTACCTGGGTGCACGAGTGCTAGTGCACACACAGATCTGCAATGGCAGGTTGGACATACAGGGGCTGATTCACAAAGGTAATCTGAGACATATTCTAACTATACGACCTATGGTATTCACAGAGATCATTTACGAGTCGTATCTTTATGTCCACAGTCGGGCGGTACTCTCCACACCCAGGCCGTACTCTCCGGCCCGGTCGTACTCTCCGGCTAGGTCCGGATGGAGTGTAATCAATGGACCAGAATGCAATTTTTACAAAAGGGAACATTAGGAATGTGTAATACATGGTAGAGGAGGTCATAAAAATCAGTTTAGGCAGGGAAAAGTGTGTGGCCAGACACTACATTATATCCCAGAAAAGTTTGCTCCTTTGCATCTCGGTACACCATTGCACAACATGCATTCCCCTCAGTGTTGACTGTAGTGTCAACAGTAAGGGGAGCACGCTTACTTAGTGTTGACTGTAGTGTTAACACTACAATCAATGCTAAGGGGTGCGCAAATTGTACCATGATGCAAAGGAGCAATCACGCAAAGCCTGTGTGCACACAATGATCTGCAATGGCAGACCAGCCCCTGTTTCAGAACATCAAGTCTTTGCCCCTTCCTAACGTGATTAGGAAGGGCATGCACACTTTCACACTATATTTATGGGGGAAAGTGCCCAGAGGCCACACAAGAGAATCTTCAACATCCCAGGAGTATCCCTTAGGAAGAGCTGCACGTGTAGACAGGGGAAGCCCTAGTGGGGAGTTCCTCACTACCTGGGAAAATCCACATGTACCGGCCATGTCTAACAGTGATTAACTGGTGTACATCTCAAAATCTGTTGCACGCATTGTAATTGGTTTACATAAAAGATCCCTACAGTATACTTAGTAACCTTCTAGAAAGATTCAATGACCAGCAAATAGAGTGCAGCCAGTATTTTTACATGGGCTGGGGTGACCAGGGAGCAGGCTGTAGGTGAATTGAGCACCTCCTCCCGGTCTGCAACCAGACATATTGATGAATGTGATGTCAAGAATCAAACATAAATAAGTGTTGAGGGGCATGCTTGTAATTTTCCTAACCACTAGCAATTACTCAGGGTAGCATTCCAACCCAACCGTTCTTTTGCCCACTATCCCACCTCATTTTTAATCCAGCCATTTGCAAATCAGTCTTGATACTGCTCCAGTAGGAAGAGTCCAGCCGGAACTGTCAGGCCAGGTCTCCCTGAACCAGACCACAAGCAACCCAAAACCAGCTTCACCCTGATTGAGGGTTTACAGTTAAATCTAGCCTGGTTCCAGTGGACAGTGAGCATGGGAACCATATCTGTGCATACCCTTGCCACTTAAGGCGCCATATCAAACACACAAAAGTTGGAGGAAGGCATGCTTACAATGTTATCTAAACACTGACTATCACTCGGGGTAGACTTCCAACTCATTGTTCTTTTACCCACCATCCCACCTCAGTTTGGACCCGGCCATATGCAAGTCACTGTTGACCCTTCTCTAATGGGAACAGTTCAGCCTGAACTGCCAGGTCAGGCCCTCCCTGAGCTGAAACAGGAGCAACCCAAGATTGGTTTCACACTGATTGGTGCTCTTTAGTCCAGTGTAGTGACTTCCAGTGACACAATGAGCATGGGCCCCATGTCTGGGCATAACCTTGCTACTTACGGCAATATACCAAACACACAAAAGGTATGATTTGCATATGAGTCTAATCCGAAGTGTCTTGGTGGTCAAAGAACGATGGGTTGCAATGCTAACCCAAGCAATTGTCAGTGGTTAGATGTATTGCAAGCATCCTCTCCTTACCTTTCATGTGTTTGATTTACTAGCCTAAGTGGCCTAGGGTATGTACTGATGTGGGTTTCATGCTCACTGTGCTTCTGGAACTAAGCTAGACCCAACTTAAGAGCCCCAATCAGGGCAAAACTGGTCTTGGGGAGCTTTAGTCCCTGTTCAGAGAGGACCTCGCTTGGCAGTTCAGGTTGGACCGTTCCGATTTGAGCAAGGGTAAGACAGATTTGAATGTGTTTGCATCTAATCCTAGGTGGCATTGTGGACAAAAGAACAATGGTTTGGAATGCTACTCAAAGCAATTGCCAGATGTAAGACTTATTGCAAGCATTCTCCTATCACCTTTTTGATGTGATATCAAGAATCAAATCAGGTGTGAAGCAGAAATCATAATAAACCTGGACCTTCCCGTCATAATGATTGTCTGCCTGTACATTCTGTCCCTCCTTCTCCCACCCTCAAGGAATTGTTCCTCAAAATGAAGGGCAATGAGACAACAATATTCACCAACATGAGGAAAATATGTTTGTTCTGCATTTTGATTTATTACATGGGTAGGCTGTGTGTGACTGATTGATCTTACAGTGATGTTTAGTTGGAAATGGGTTTGCTGGCATCATGACTGCTGATTTCCACACTCCCTTGCATTAGCAGGAGTCTTGGATTTGAATGAAGGTGTGTTCCCTATATGTATTACTTACAGAAGCAAACACAATTAGTGGTTTTCATAAAGCAGTTTAAAAACTATCTCAAATAAAATGTGAATAATTTTTTCTCTTTTTTCCTATTTCCCTTAGGTGCTGTTAGTACTATTCCCCTGCCTCCATTGATTCCCATGAGACCCCCTTGCAGGACCAGTGACTGGCCATCTGCAGTGCTTGAGTTACTTCAAGAGTTGGTTGGAGTAAATTTGAGCGTGCTCAGTCTGCAGTACTTTTGAAGTAGATGTTAGTGTAACTTTGACATTCGTCTTACTCTTTTGTAGGAGTGGTAATACATTTGCATGTGCCTAGCTGGGCGTCTCCTTGTTTTCCTTTTCAGTCCTCCGATTAAGTAGTAGATATTCTCATTAACCAACCACTTCTCCGTTATCCTTCAACATTTTCATCAGAAAATGTATATCCCCTTTTGCAGTGTTTGCTGCACTTGTGGCTGAAATCTTCACGCATAAGGGAGGGGGCAGGCATAGATGGGGCTCACCACCCACATGTTAATGAATAGCATTTGTGAGTAAATAAAGTAGGCCTGCTGGAGGATACTTTTCATGCTTAAAAATGATTTGCTACATGATGCCCATAATAGTAATCACCAGACTCTATATTTATTAATGCAGCGAAAAAGCTCATGTATAAAATGTATTTACTTTTGGCCCCCATTATGAGTCTGAAGGAGCGGTATTCAGAATTTGAAATTACCAGGAGCTGGAACACCAACTGCCTGCCTACACCTGGTTAAAGTAGAAAGGATCAGTGAACAGAGTTTAAGCCTGGTTACCACCGTCTTTGAGTCAGTTTTATTTTGCGACTCCTGAATAGCGATTTTTCAAAAATTCACTATTTGCGATTTTTTGTACATTGATTTGCGATTTTATTTAGCGATTCCTTATTTAGCGAATCACAAATTAGGGAGTTGGTGTGGCATATTCGCTAAATAAGGAATCGCTAACTGTTTTACTTTAATTTTAGCGATTCTTTATTTTGCAAATCGCTTTTTCTATATCTACATTTCACATGGATTATTTGCGATCGTGATTCTACGAATTTCTGCGTTTGCGATCTCAAATTGTCTACCTACATCTGGCCCTAACTCTCCATTTAGAGGATTTTCATATAAAAGGCCAAATTCAACATCACTGTTATTGCTCGCTTCATTTCTGCAGCTCTGATGAATGTGTTCAGGAAGGCATTTCAGCTGGAGTCATATGGCTTTCTTGCTGATTAAAAACTAGTACTTAGAAGCAATTTGAGAAGACCCTCATAGTTGGTGAGCCAAGCCCACTAACAAAGAGGTAAAGAGGTGGATCTGCAGACCAGCTTGTGAGGTTTTCTGAAGTGTGCAAAACTAATGCCTCGAATGAGGGCATGGGTGTGGACTTTGAGTGTGTGAAGTTGCAAAGTTGATAACAATCCAATGTAACATTCTGTTCAAAATTTTGCAAACTTGGTGAAGATTATGGAATTTAAACTGTGAAAACAAATCCACCAAAACACTTTAATAGAGCTTGAATTTTCTTGCTAAAATTTAGGGGAGAGATTCTCTTCTGCAAAATATTTTTTTTCAAGAATTTTCACTCACTGAGAGAAATTCTTCTGCAAAATATTTGTTTGCAAGAATTTTCACCCACTTTATGTTACATGAAATGTACATATATTTGCAACCTTCTGGAAGTGTTAAGTATGTCAATTTGGCAAACATTTTTATTTCAACCTCTTCTAAAAAGGTTCCTCACAACGTTTTTGGTCTCCAGCAGTACACTTGGATCACTAATACCTCCTTAAAGACCCATGGCAAGGTGAAGCAAGGATGAGGAATCATCTTCAAGCCTTGCCTTCATCCCATTGGTGATCACAACATACTTTTAAAGTGGCAACAATTAAACCGCCTTGAAAAGACGCATTGTGCATCCTGTGGCTGAATAGAAAGATTCAGGGCTTTTAAAACTGTAGTGGTATTTTATTTTCACGTTTAGGGTCAGATTTACAGACATTTTGCTCGGTGTTTGCATGACAAAAGTGATGTAAATCAACACAAAATGTTATTTTTGTTATTTACTTTCTAGAAATTGCCAAAACGTATCATCAAACAGTGCTACGCATCAAGGGGGCATTACATGGGTGGTACATGGGCATTTCCATGCAACCACGCATGCTGTTTGACACAAAATTCTATCAAAAATTTAAGACAGCTTTTTGCATCAAAACTTAACGCCACTTGAAAGAAGGTGTTAGACGGAGAACTGGCTTCATTTCTCCTTTCTTTTGTGACTTTGCATGTGTGCTGCACTATACAGCACACAGTGACATTTGGAAACGTTTTCTAGGCATAGAGTTTGTAATGGAAGAGAAGTCTTCCAGTTCAAAACCTGTGCTAAACATATGCACACACCCTTGCACTGCGGCACAAAGGTGTGTGCATGGCGCTCAGTAGTAAAATTCGGTGCTGGCGCTAGGGAGAGGAGAGGAGAGAGCCATAACTCTAGACTTGGCGCTCTCCTGCTCTCTCTTTCTCATGCAATGGGGCACAGTATTTGTGGCTACTGTGCTGCCTTGCGTAAGAATTCATTAAATCTGGCATTTGGTTTCAGACTCACGTTTAGAAATCACAAAATGCAATATTTCACTAATCTGTTCCTTTTCACAACCATTAAATTCAAGATGGTGGTATCTTTGCATACACAACATTACCAGTTCAATCAGACACAGGGCATGACGCTATTTATCTCAACTGTGGGGTTCGGCATGAACCTGGGAGGTGCACTCCCACTCAGAGTGATGACAACCTCTGGAGCTCAGTCTGACTCAGCTGCTTCCATTTCCTCATTGTTCAATGAATCCGGAAAACACTAGGCCATGGGCACAGCACTATCTTTTTGTCCATCTAGACAGTGGAATGAAATGTGCCCACTGATCCTTCTGCAATGAGGGGTAGCCACATAGTAATCAGAGGGTTCCCGGCCACTGAAAAATAACTTGAACATTCCCCTCCATTCTCTTCCAGAAGACAGTAAACAATATAGTGCAACCAATATTGTCACTGCTTTTTATCCTCTGGTTCTAGCAGGTAAGTTAACTGTCCGATCTGGAGAATATGGGTATTGTCCCTGCAACTGGAGGAAGTCTGGAATTATCAGGAACAGTAATTTAAAAAACGCTACTTTTTCACGACTCAAAATATCTTTTAGATATGGCAATAGTCATTATTGCTGGGAAAAGAAGGTGGTAGGTAAAGAAACGTCAGCTCAAATCTTAGAGCCCTGGGAATGTTTACTTTCTGCTTAGAGGTTTAGTGTCAAGTGCTAGATGTTTGGTTTTGACATCTGACTGCAATGAAGCACATTAATTCACCACTCTAGGATGTGTGTTGTTTGCTGACCATAGCACCTGCCTTGCCACGTCACTCTGGGGGTTGAGCTGTAGCATCCGAGATTGGTACAAGTACAGGGTCTCTGCCCAGAGCTTGTCATCAAGATCCAAACAGGTTAAGCTTGACATCGACAAACTCTCCTCTCGCCAACATGAAGATGGTCATTGCCTTCCTCGTAGTGGCTCTCTGCTGCTCCCTTGGTAAGAAGCATATTCTCTCTCTAGAGATTCCCTGATAAAGTTAATCCAAATTCTAGTTAGTTCAGAAATGATTGTGTCCTGTCCAACCAGAGGTAACTTTACTGTCTGCACCATTCATTAATCTGAGGGTGGTAACAAACTACTGAACCAAATCATGCTGGGTCCAATCAGTGGTGTCCAACGTAGGTCAAGGAGGGCCATAACCATGCCAGGAAATATAAGTCTACATGGAATGAATTTTAGCAGAACTAATTTACATTGTTTGTGCTTATCCTAAAGTTCTGGCATGGATCAGGTGCTACTGAACCTACGCTGGACACCCCTTCTATACATTGTTAATGCCTCGAGCTTGGCAAAAAAAGACTGCAGCTCTGTCCTTCCAGTAACTACTGACTTGCAAACAGCATGATCCGAACACTGAGATTGAATCTCAAATCTAGAAGCCACTGTGCCTGAATACATATTTTTCTGTTTATTTATTTCTTTGTCTATCTATTCATGTATCTATGTATGTATATAATTACTATTAATTGGCAGAAGGATTTTGACATGAACCATTTCGTGATGAATCTAGCTCAAGAGGGCAGTCTATCGGTCATAAAACGTTTGATTGGGTTACACTTTTAAGAAAGCAGTGAGGAGCAACTATGACGAATAAAAATGCAAAAATGTAAACATGTATATCATATACATATTTACATCCTTTCCATTCAGTTGATTCAGTTCCATCCTTCTTCCACTTTGACTGCCAGACACACTCACCCAGCAGGATGTTGTCTGTTTGTAACTCAGTTTATCACTTCATTTGAGGTCCTGCCTCTGTCACAGGCACATTACATATCGAATACCCTTCCTTAAACATGTCCTCTGACAGCAGGGTCTTCAGTGGTGTAAACAATCATTTAGGACTGCTAAGTCTTCTCTTTATGCATCAAAATTAAAATGTAAGGTCTGACTCTGCAAAAGCAAATTCGGGGAGACTTTGAAACATTTGTGGGATCATGTCTGAAATCCTTGTTGGTGAGGATCATTTTTCTGCAAAATGTATTGATTTACCAAAAGAACAGAGCAATTCCTCAAATCGCATTGCAGAACGACACGGAGGAGGTGCTAAACATGAAAATCTGCTTAGCTCTTAATCTTAAGGTGCAACTGATCTTCAGACACATAATTTCAAACTTCTTCTGCAGGTACCGTAAACAGCATTCGAAGGGACCGGAGACAAGTGCAGACTGTGAAGTACACCTACTATCAAGGCGGGTCTTCAGGTAAAGATGCTGGATGTCCTGAACATATAGGGCAGACGTGTTCCTATAAATGTTACATTTTCATTTCACCAAAATAGAGAGAAAACAAACAGTAGAAGGACAAGTTTGGAAGTACAAGTCTTTCCTCCCTACCTCTGACTTGGCCCAACTTAACTGGCTAATATTCAACTATTGGGCTTTGCGTATTTTGCACATTTTAATAAAAGTGGTTACATTTTTTCTCTCTTTTAGGGTCGAGCCTGCGTGAAAATGCGCTAGAGTATGCTCTTGCTTGCAAGGCACTATTGTTTGCAATAACGGGCTTAGAGCCCACCTATTGCTTACTATTTGCTGGTTTTAGAGGCACTTTTCTTCACTGCCTCTTAATTGGCCAGTGCAGATCAAGTGTCACTTCCATTGCCTTCTGTGGAGCAGGAACCAAGCACAGTTTTATTTAAGTTAATGAGTGTCCGTCCGCTGCTTGTGCTGTGATTGAGGTACCATTTCTATTTTGCCCTCTCACTGTCCTGTCTGGTACTCCCTCCCTCCTACCCCCAACCTTTTATTCATAAAATCTAAATAACAATTTCGATTTGCATGGCCTCATAGATAAGGAGTAAGAGAAAGCAGTGCAAGTCACTGTGTTGCGTTACTCAATGGCAGGAAGGCGCTCCATTGGCGTTGTGGTGGGTTTTCCCATGCAACACTCATGGATTTTGACACTGTACTGGAATTACTTAATCACGTAAACCTGGAGCAGTGTCAAAACCTTTTGTCTCCCAGAGCAGGTACAGAGAGTAGAAATATTTTTAGTTCTCCTCGCTTTTTTACTCTTTTCAGTGTGCTGCAGAATATCACACATAGAAAGAGAAAAACTCCTCTTGGGATTGTTTTTGCGCAGGAAGGTGCCCCCTTGCTGCAAAACACAATCCAGCATCCAACACAGACAGCCTTGCACCATGATGCATAGATGCCTGCATTGGCACTTGCAGTAAATTGTATGCCAGCGCAGTGGGAAAGGACAGGAATGCACCGTATTTCATAAATTTGATGAATTCCTGCCCTTTCACATTGATGTTGAGCAGTGCAGCAAGAACACTTTCAACGCTGCCCTAGACAATTCCCCAAAAATGAGGCCATTAAGTTACTCTCACCTGCGAGCACACAGCGCTTCAATGGTTCTGGCCCTGCGTCTCTTCGTGCATTGCTTGTTCAGAACATCATACCTTTTAAAGCTCTGGCTGTTCCCTTCCCTGCCAGCCAGAGGCAGCTGCAAAGTCAATCAGAAAGAATTACTGCAAAGAAACAAGGAGAATAATTAGATTAAGGGCAGACCTCCCAGTACTCAGTGCTTTAAATAGGCCAGTACTGTTCGAAACTGAGTGCCAGAATTTTTTTATTTTGAGGGGGAGAGTACCAGCACTTCTCAAGAGAAATTCAATACCTTTAGCTGGAGAGTACCGGCACTTCTCAGAAATAAGCAGGTACTCTGCAACTGAGTACCTGCACTTCTATTTTTCCATTTCAAGCTCTGCCAGTACTGCAGAGTCCCCCCAACAAAAGAAGCTGGTTGGTCCTTTGTTATCTAGTCCTAATGTTGCTGAAAAGGATTTGTTTGGGCAGCTATACATTCTTATTAGTAAAATCAGCCTTTACCAGTGCTTTAAACAAAAAAAATGTATGTGAGAGAGGGGCTATGGAGAGATATGGGGCACTTATGACCGGTGGTCATGAGGAAATCTGAGGAGGAGGTCATGGGATGGCGCCAAAAATGATTGTCATTTGTCACACGTGCTCCAACAGCGCGAAAGCCGGCCCTGCTCACTGAGAAAAAAAAGAAATATGCATTCGCACAGCTGGCTCTACTCCTCCTGTGCAGAACTTCACCTTTTCTACATTTTTGCAAACCGGGAACAAGAGCTCCTGGGAGAGGTGCATTGACACTTTCAGTAGTAAGCTTGGCAACTTCCTTTGTGGCGCTGCTTTTCAGCTGTACTGTTGGCAATGTTTGTGAATTGAACAAACACACATATGTAGGTACAGGCCAAGTCATAAACATATTTCTGTACTTTTATTTTATTAAAGCGACTCAAGCCCCAAATCTTTGCAGGACAGCAATGATTATTTTGTCAAACAATAGAAGAATGTGGTGAACTAGGTATGTCCCCAAAAGTGTTATAACACATTTGGAGTGAAATAAACTATATATTCGGGCCAAGTGGGAAAATGCTGCTCTCTCTTAGGGGGTTATCGGCACAAAACAAGGCATTGCGATTTAAATGTCATGGCATGCCTGCATTCCCAATGTGTACAATGTAACCTGGTTGTTCTGCTTAATATTGTTTCTCAGTCTTATGCCTGAGTTTCCTAAATAGAACAATCCAGACTCTTGTCTTTCACACATCTCTCTGCAGGGGGCTGACAACAAGGCATGAGGGTTTTCAAGCACTATATCAATGCTCACCAAAGGAAATAAAATAAAAGTAAAACAATATAGTAGCTTGTCTTGTAGGTCGTTGCAGACACCAATACAATTCTGCACCTGAGAGCAGGTTCTCTTCCAATTAAGTCTCTTACAGGCAGGTGGTCTAGTCCTAGTGATGAAATCTGCCCTGCTTGTGGGGTACAAGCAGAATCTATTGCCCATTTTCTGTTTGTCTGCCCAGCATTAGTTGTTCCTAGGCGAGTGTGGTTGTCACCATTGTGCAGGAACCTGGGTACCACGAGCAGTGCCTTTGCTCTAAGAATTTTATGCACCAGCACTTCCCCAACCATTTCTATCCCATTAGCAAAATTTTTGGGTTGGGCATGGACCTTAAGGGTGAAAGTCTGCACCAAATTATAGATAATTCCCCTCCACGCAACCCATATTGCTGTTGCCTAGCGTGAAACTCTATAAAATGATTTTACAAAACGCTGTAGTTGTTGATGGGGGTCTATTAATTATGTATTTTCAAAATTGCTGTTAGTTCGATCAGTTTAATGCTTTTTAGAAATACCTTTTTAACTTATTTATTGATGAATCTAAAAATTTTAATGTGTTTTTATATGTAATGTTTGATTTATGTTTGTGTCTTTTATGATTTTGTTGAATCGAATAAAGACTAAGTATGGTAAAAATTCTGCAGTATATTTACCTTTTATAATAATAAGCGATAATTTCTATCTACACAATTTCCCAGCCCCTTCCGATTTCTACAAAATATTATGATTGACAGATAGTAATACACCTCCTCCATGTGATAAAACGTGTTCGATCCACTATCTATTCATCTTAGACAGTGAATCATTTAGAGTATTTTTCTCTCGATTGTTGTAAAAGAAGATTCATTCAAGAGTGATCTCATGGTAGAGGTGCCCAGCACTGGTTCACATGAAGCGGATTCATGTCAGACGCTCAAGATAGCACGTGACTGGGTAAATGATTCCCATTGAAATGCATTGTTGGGGTGTTTTGTGGGTCTTCTAAAAATCTTGCAAACACGTGGACCACATATACCAAAGGTAGACATCCACACTGTTGGGAGACTGCCTCTTCATGACATAGTTCTTGCAAAATGTTGCAATATCAACTTGATAAACAAAAACATAAAACACAAAACCCTTCATTTATAACATGCTGTTTAAGAATGTATATACACCGAATTTCACTTAAAATTCAGTTTGCAATTACTGTATCCAATATAATATACACAAAATAAAATTCTGGCAATACAGATGACACAACACGAATGAGGAGCAAATGAATTGTGATGTAAAAAACAAGTCCTCCTCCACAATTTCTAAAAACTTGAAAAACGGTTAAAACACCATGTCAAATACTTATATCAAACTCTGAAAAAGTAAAAAAATGTATCATCAGTTAGAGCCATGTTCCACAACAGAGCAATTACATGCTCTCTATGCTTTAGAATCAATGTTATATTATTCGTTTTTATGATGCAAAAGGAGTACAACATACACCCCCACAACCTCCTGGCTGGCGCATTAAAGGAAAGGAAAAAGAAAGGAAAGGAAAAACACAAACTCATTTTAACTTCACCTCCCCCCCCCCTCCAGCTCCCTTCTCCTCTCCTAACCAGTGGCACTAGGCCCATGCCAATCTCTGGTATGTCTGCGATCCCAAACAGGAGAACCCCCAATATTTGGCACTGGTACGGCCCTTCCTAAAGCCCCACTATGAGTTTTGATGAATTCTGTGTGTTTATTCCAAGCAGCGAAATTACTGGTACTAGCTAATTTTGTGACACAGAATTCCTTCTTTTATGAGTTAAACCCTTCCGAATGGGGAAAAGTCTGCAGACCTGCATCACCTTTCACAATTTCACACACTATTCCTGATTCCAAGGGGTTTAAGACAGGTATTTACCACCTGCTCCAAGCACTGGTAACATCTGCAGCACCTCTGTGTAAAGGGATGGAAAAGGGAAGGAGAGAAGGTCATCTAATGGAGGAGAATTACACGCATTCACCATACCTACGCTAAGGATCAGGTGGGGGGGGCAGGACATGTGTACAGTGGTCCAATGTAGATTTTTCAGCTGGCAAAATTGTCCAGTGCTACTGCACCTGGAGTTTCCGGGGATATGAACACCGGGTTACTGATAATAATGGTAAGCAGAATGCTGCACTAGAAATCCGCTCCACACTTCTTGTAGTTGAGGCATAAGTTGAGGCATGTACATGGAGAGGATGTGGTCTCACGGCTAGACTGCCGACCTTGGAGCTGGGAAACCAAGGTTCGAGCTTTGGGGTCTACTCCACATCCTGTGATTATGGGAAAATCACGAAATCTCCCCGTGCCTACCCAAAAAAATGAATGTGTCCTTGTGTAACTTAACTGGTGCTCATGTAAAGCGCTCCAATAGCTTCGGGTCGAGTTTGCGCTGTATAAATCTGTAAAAAAAAAGCCTAAAAATGTTTTGGGGGTCTTGCCTACAGAAATTTTTAGCTGTCTGTTGGCCAGGCCTATTGTTTCACAAATATTTAGAATGGCTTATGGGTTACTTCATTACACATGATTGAAGGGATTTGTAGTCTATCTCCCTTCCCTCCTCTTGATTCAATGGTTTTCCTTCTTATTTTTGTGTTTGACCCACCCTAGAGCATTTCGGTCTCACATTATTTTGATTGGGTAACCTGTATCCGTCCTCTGCTGATGTTTAAGTTTCGACATTCCAACCATCATCTCCTTGTGCTTGCATTCAGGAAACTACAATGTTCTTTTATTTCCAGGACTTCATGGGAGTAAATATGTTTTCCGGCACTCTTGCCTGTACGCTGCTTTTTCTCCTCACATTTTCTCCTCACATTGCCTCACCAATGTGCATGTTGCTTTCCCCGATACTCCCAGCTTTTATTTCTTACTTATATTTTTTGTAAATATAGGCCTTGATTTGTGTCTTCCCCTTCGCTCCCTCCTATCAACAGTGTTTTCTTCCTGCCAACTCTCCACCCCTCCCATTCCACACCCTCCCATCCCTGTGACATCTATTTGATTTTAAAGTAGTTTATTTATGTATTGAGTTGTGGGCCCGGCTGCTGTATTTTGCTACTGCAGCACAATGTTCTCAAAAGGAGCCTTAACACACATTTTTTTAATGAACTACTCCAAAGTAATCATCTGCCATCTTGGAACAGTAAACTCAAAAAAAAAGGAAATGGCGATCCTATTATGACCTGTGTATGTGCATGCATGATAAATCATGGTAGTCATAGAAGAATGGGTATCCCTAAATAGGAAATCAATTTCAACATTGTCAAACATGCGTGTGCATGCATCTTGACGCATGCTTTGATATTTCTATATAGACAAGATTTGGCAAAGCCAAAAGCTCATCCTTTTAATACAAAGGCATATTGGCTTCATCAGAGCTATTTCATAACAAAAATCGACAATTGGGACTTCCATTTTAAATGTCAATTCTTCACTTTGTCCAAACGCTAAATGTACCACAACTAATGGTGCATTAAAATGCAGCTTTGGATGGTCTCTGACTTTTGAATATTCTGGACACATAAAGGATTCTATTACCTTAACCTCTTAGTGGATATGTATTTATTATGTTGGGTACAGAATACAATGCACAAAGGCACCTACAAACAATCATTCATTATTTTATTCCTGAGAAGTTACCATATGACATTTTAAGATTATATCTACCAATGTTACTCCTTACTGTTTACCTGTCATGGAGCAGAGTACAGCCCATACCACAACCAGAACTGGGAGAATAAATTTAACAAACTACAACCCTAACAGTCCTATATTTGCATTGCTTCTGTGAAAGTCGATCAACCCAACAGGAGTGTCGCAACACAATACTACTGTTGCCAGTCACGAGTAAAGTCCACCACCAGAGATGCTTCTCCTTGCATTTCCTTTCAGCCAACCTCACACAAGAGACCAGATCACACACTTTATTTAAGCTGCTATGGTATGCTAAATGTTTTATTTCATTCCAGGTGGATATACGGGAAGTGTTAAAGAACAGAAGATGTATTCCGTAAGTAACAGGGCAAGCATATGGTCTTAAGACACATAGGGGTGCATGGAAAGTAAAGGGGTATGGGGTGCAGCTTTTACGCTGTAGGAACAAATGGTGAACAGTGCTGACAAAAGCAAACAAAATAAAAACCATCAGTGTCTGTCACCAGTCAAACTACAAGTCAGTGGTGTACCTGTGGAATAGTGTGTGGTGCTTCACATTAGGTCTGAGTGGTTATGATTGAAGAGTTTGCTGTGGTTCTCCTTACTCCATCTGTAGGTGTTTGTGGGAGTTTGGTGCAGTGAGAAGTTCTCTGCTTAATTGTTTGGTATCACTGGTGGGTGAGGAGTTCAAGGACTTAGTATTTTCTAGTAATCTTTCAGGGGGTTTTATATTTATAAAGTACATTTGAAGGGCAGAGTTTATCCCACTTAAAGCCCTTTCAATAGTATATTAGAGTTGATTCAAGATCTTGACTTCATGGCCTCATTTTGAGAAGGACCCCAGGAACACCTCTGAGGTTAACTTGAAATTAGTAGGTATTGCAGCATGAAGTAAAAATGGATGTGTGTTTTGCTCTGAAGTGGTCCTGAAATTTAGATTTTTTGTATTTTGCTTAATTTCATTCCTAGTTCATTTATTAACTGTTAAAGCAATGGCAAAACCTATGCAGTTGATTGTAGTATTTACTGTCTGTCAGTAATTTCCCCAAAAAGTACTTACACCTTTGCTCAGTACTAATTTCAGCAGAACAGTATTTTACTGCCAGGAGTAATTTTTATTTAACCTAGGTCCTGGTGTTTGTGGCAAAGTTGAAAAGACTGAGTATATTAATTCAAATTAGGCTTCAGATGGATATTTATAAAATTGCTTTTTGATCTAGGAATGTACTGACTTATTCCTAAACTGTCTTGCAGAAGGATCAAGCACAGATGTTTGCCTATTTATTCCAAGGGTCTGTCTGCCTCTACAATGCAGTCCGGGTAAGAGTCTCTGCATCTTACTTTAACACCAAATCCAATACGCGGGGGTGAGGGTGGCTGAAGGTGCTCTGTTGCAATGAGAGGGGGATGGGAAGGTAATGCGTTGATGCACCTGTGCTCTGGTTTTACACCAGGGTAGCTCATTTACAAACGACCAGGCTGGTGTCCCTCCTATATCCATCACATGAAGGTCCCTGCAACTTCCTTCCTCACACAGAGCCACTTGGCACACAGTACATCACCGAAAACCTACCCACCTGAACACTTTACAGGCAAATACTGAAGTAACTCTCTAATCTTTGTTTCTTTCAGAATGGGCCTGTGAACAAGAAAGCAGAATCCTATAAATTTATTGTAGAAAACAGCATCAGATTTGTGGTAATGATAACAATTTTAATTTCATGATATTTTGTGTGTGATATTTGACTCTGAGACTCAACTAGTGTATGTTGTGTATCTGAGTAGAAGAAGCAGCCACTGCTGTTTGTCGAGGAGAGTACTGCGCAAGGGGTTTTTCAACGATGCCAGTGATGCATTTCGACAGTCACGCACAGGGCAGGTCTAGCGTTAGGGGGAAGGAGCTTGAACTCATTGTGTCCTTAAATCCACACATTGTTGCTATATCTTCCACATAATATAAAACCCAGATGAGATTTACAGGGACGTAAACCTGCTTGTCTGAGCCAAGTCAGAAAATAATGTCTTACAGGAAGGGTATTACCAAGTCACGCATCCGGTTGAGTGCACCTTTTACTGCACATGTGTTCCTGAAAAAGTGATGTATCACTGACAGCTGGGTTATCAGTGTGGATGATGTCTTCAAGAATATATATTTACTACAAACCAAGTTCTCTTTACCCTCAGGAAACTACTGCAGCCAGCTGTGGACTCTCTACCCAACAGCTGTTCCTTAATCAGGTAAGAGTTTTCTTGCTCTAGGGCTACCCTATTTTAAACCACTGTGATAGGTCAATTGATTCAGGCCTCAGTTACTGAATATAGTTGAAGCCTATTGGGTGCAGACTTGAGATCCTGCAGGTATGACTAGACCTATGCAAACTGTTTTACATCAGCAAAATATATGACGTTTTTCAAATTTTACTAGAGCAAACTTTTGCATTATTTTTTCTTTAGGGGACTTTTTCTAATCAGTCCCCTAACTGATATCTTCCATGTCTTTTAAACTCAACATTTGCCCACATAATCAATTTTTGCACAGGGTAGCTTGATGTTAATTTTATGAAACTTTATGCAAGTTCCCATGGCATTTTCAAGAGGTCAATAGATAATGCAATTAAGACCATTACGAACTGGAGGCAGAATTAGAAAGGGTCTGAGCCAAAGTGGAAAAGATCATCCATTGAATGTGGAACATGTGGGTCTGCACATATGTGTTCAGGCATAATCCAGAGTTGTTTATACATTGCATCATTTCATGTGCATTTTGTTTGCATGGTGTTTGATTACCAATCAACACAGGTGATTTAGTTAAACCCATTATTGAAGTGTAAATAAATGACATGGAAAGGCTCCTGTTCATAACAACTTTGAATTTTATTACCTAATTCTAATAATTCAACCACAGATGATGCCAAACAATACTTAATCATAAATTGAACTTTCAGTTAATCGATCACAACAAGTTTGTTAAATATGTCCTGTCCTCAGCTCAACCAACCTTAATATGGCACTGGTTTGAGAGAGACCGAGATAGAGGTAGGGCTAGGGGTAGGGGTATACAGAGAAGAAGGTGAGAGGTTAATACAGAGAAGTAGGTGGAATTGAGAGAAAGTCCACTTTCCGAGGAGCCCCTTGGACGGTGGGGGCCCTGGCAATTGCCCACTTTGCTGATGCCTTAAAACTTCTCTGACCATGGTCAGCCAAGGGCTTTGATTCATTCTATGTGAATTTATCTGACACGTATATTCTTAAAATTTCGCATCGATCAGGCCTCCGAAATCTATGCTGGACACGTAAGATAAACCTTTGTCTGTCCTGCAAGGAGAGGATGGTAACCACTAATTTCAACGATTTATTGTTTTTGCCTCTCATGGGTTCTATCCCTATTCTAATAATGCCCTTATATTACAAAAAGCTCACACAATACGAACATGAGGAAAATTCAGGCATCACCACGAAAATTGATGCCTATGACAAATCATACAGGAGTTGACAGATAATCTTCTGATGGGGAGTATGCCTTTCGAGGGGGACATCATCCCGTGAATAAGGATCATCCCTGGCTTCTTGTGCACATCTTTTTACCACACATAGTTCACACTCATATGCAACAATCACTTAAACTTGAAATTACCACACCAAGAATAAAAAATAAAAATACATTCTCTCTGTCCTTACTTTGTAATCCCTTTGCATTTCTTTACCATCACTATTCCCTCTGTGACATATTCCTTCACTCTTTTTAGGACCTTTTGGTAAAGAGTGCAGTTTCTGTCTTCACCTCCCAAGTTTTTCTCATCCCCTCTTGGTGTTCTACTTTTGAGCATATTTTCCTGCTGTAATTCCAATTGTTCACCTTGTCACTGAGCCTATTACCTTGGCATTCAAGTGTAAAATATGTTTTCCTACTTTTAAACTTTGTTACCGTTGCACATGTCCCTGATTTCTTTCAACATTGTTCTTCTTACTCTCTTTGTTGGTCTCCACAGTCTCCTCTGCATCCATCCTTCACTTTGAATTTCTAGTTGTGCTCATCAGTACTCCTCATCCACAAATGTGGTTTTCCTCTGCATCTTGGAAACGGCCTTTTGCCTCTGTGCTTTCACCTTTTCCCTTTGTTGCACAAAGTTCTTTTTCCAACTACAGACTTTCCAAAATAGATTGTGTTTCTAAAGTTTCTATCTTTTGTAGTTTTAGGCCGCATTTACTATGGCTTGGTATCGCCGATGCCTCCTGGTTGACTGACCCCTCCTCCTCAACTCCAACAACCTCTGACATTTGTCAAAACACAAGCAAGCTCCTTCTTTTTGGGTTTGGGGTCATAAATCCCTGACCATATTTATTTACACATATAAACGAGACAAAAAACACATTTTACTTTATGCACAGTAACAAACATTTGTACAGTTGGTTTACAGGAATCAATGCCTAGCCTTAACAAAGACACTAGTACATTTATTTCTTATCCATAACTACATTTCCGTTCCATTGCATCCTCAAAATTCATTTTTGGGTGAGATCATATCTGGCCCCAGTGTCCTTTCCTTTTAACATCCCGTGTCCAATCAAAGCTGCACCTGGGTGAGTGCCTCCTTATGGGAGGACCTCACACAAGGATCTCCCTTACCAGGATACTCCTGTGCAGGGGGCCCATCTGCCCACTAGGACACCTCTCTTGGACACCTCCTACACACATCATTTGCCTCTCCAAGGGCCTGTGCTAGGTTGCGCCCAGTGTGCCTGCAGGGGTGGATGACAGGTAAGGACAGCATGTCAAAGGCCACCCCCAACCCCCTGTGCCCCTGTAACTTCCTTTGAACTCGCTGCCAGCACTCCTTGGAGGGTCCTGTGATGCTGTTCTTATTTTGGTGTAAAAAGAAAAGGATACCTTATATAGAGCATAAATGTCTAACCAATCCTGACCTCACAAGCCACAGGCCAGTATAGTTTACCTGCTATCTGGCCTCCCCCCAAACAAATTGCATTGGACATGTCCTAGCCATGCCACCAAGTCCTCAAGAATATTTTGTTACCTTCCTCAGGGCCGTGTACCCCATCCTTCGAGAACCAACCGCCCACCCTTGATGCACTCTGGGATATAGATAACCCCCCCAGCTGGCTTAACCAACTTACCCATTCTATTGTGCACATGGTTTGGACTGGGAACGATGGCTGACCCCACTCGCACCATCTCAGGAGACTCCTCCTCGTGCCAACCAGGCTTGCAGACAACCAACACAAAGCAAGTCTGCCCTTTCGGTTGGAGAAGAGCCTTTTTTCCTGTGCTGGGAGTGGCAGGGGTGTGGAATGTGTCTAGGAAAGCATAAGCTTGTGGGACTTGCTGGCAAAGGCTGACTTAGCAGTGCTCCCGCTTGCGGTTTCTTCCTGTTGATGCCATCAATAAATGGTCCTAATTGAATTTTCACCTTTCACAGAGACTGGATGAAATGTAAATATTTAAAAAGGGGATATTTGAGACCATTCCCATATTTAAGGTGTGCTCTGTAGTTGGATACCTACGTGCATGAGCCCTTGCTTGTTTGCTTGATACAAACCACTCAGCCACAAAATAGCCTTATCAATTTCTCTTGCCGGACTAACTACATTAGTGAAAACTCGGCCAAATGCATTGGAGCGCTTCACCTGAATTCCAGTTAGACCAAGGCAGACAAAACCAAGTAATGAATGATACTGGTGCAACAACGCAAACAAAGGAACCCCAAAAACCCCCAGTGCCCCCTCACCCCCATAGCCTAGAAGTGCCCACCGGAGCCACCACTGAGTACTGGAATACCGCAATTGCACTTGGGTAGGGCGGGAAATGGCTCTCAAGCCCCTGTGGCTCACGGAGGCATTTGCTGGACCTTGGCTGCCAAGTTGGATGTGAAGATTCTGAAAAAGGATATTCAAGACCTTTACCATAGTGCTGGCAGTAATCAGCGTTGGCCCGCAGGAACCTAAAACAAAGAAACAGAGAAACAAAGAAACATGCGGGCAATACTCTGGGTTCCAAGCACATGGGGTAGAGAGGTGGCATCCTGTCCAAGGCGGCCAGTGGGAAAAAGAGACCCACTTGCCGCCTCTCAGCACCTTTTATGGGCTAAGCTGACAAAATTGCTGGGACAGGCCCAGAAGTACCCGAACGCTTCCGGTACAGCCCCACCGGTCAGCCAATCCTGCACTGACCTTCCCCAGAAAGGTCATGATGCACCACATCCCTGGTTCGGCCCAGCTCACCACCATATGTATGGCTCCCTGAGTTGGGGGAGCCTTTGTAAATTTGTACATGATGAGTAATTTAGTTTCATCTCCTTGGGTAAGTTTCAGTGAGGGCCTGACTTCCTGTCTACCTGCATCTCATTGCTGAGAAATTTCCCACTTCTGGTGACTCATATCTAAATCAAAGACTGTCTAAATTGTGAGTTAGGGTCATGGCCATATTGCTGGTGCGCCACAAGCAAGTGTGGCAGGCCCACCAAATTTAAAATTGTCTGTGTTGTTAACTGCGATTTTGTACATGCCATCATTTACATTTTTTTAAGACAGATTTACAGATACAGATTTCTCTTCTTCAGACACAATATAACTAATTTTCCTCACATACTTCTAATTTTCTTTCAGTGTGCATGGGACAGTTCTGAACTTTTCTGTCTGAAACTGCAATGGAGTAAAGGGCAGACCCAGCAAAAAATACACTAGTAGGAACAGAACTGGGAGGACACACACTAAATTGAATGGCCCTTTTGAAGTCAACAAAAAAAGAGTTTTTGATTGTAGAGCTGGTGGTGATTGCAAAATTAGGTAATTTGGCTTCCCCTACACTCTGAATGAGGCAGGAAAGAAAGAGATAATGTATTAACTATTAATTAATTTTAAAAGGGTGCCCTAGTTCCACCAACATCTATTTGCGGGCTCTTTGATTATTCTCATCTCACTGGCCTTACATTCAGCCTCATATACCTGACCTCATCTTCTGTTTTGTAGTCCACAAAAGAATGGACCATATATTGGTCATCTCAACCCCCTCCTGCCGCATGTGAATTGGTGAATCAGGATTTAGGTAAATGTGTAGATTCCCAATATTGCAATGTATTCACTGACATAACATGCCTTTGCCATCCATCATTCTGTTCGATTGGTTTATTCTAATGATCAAATTAGAAAATGTAGTTCATGTAATCATGTGATTGATGTGTTATGCATGCTTTATGTTCCTTCATATCGCCTATTACAATTTCTCAAATCTGTAAAACCATCCACTGGTCCAATTATTAGGCAAGTGCCAACTAATCGCCATTGTCTGAACCTGAAGCTCAAAATATGTTTTATTTTGTTACAGAATGACTACAACATTTACATGGAACTAGTGAGGATTGCTCAAGTAAGTTTGCCATCCTGTATGTTACTATCGCTAATCTAGGAATAGTTGCACTGTTGTGGCATGTTTCGAAATTCATTTCATGTAGGGATGAGAGATACTAAAGTAAGAGTTGAGTTATCTTTGCTTGGCATTAGTAATGCCCCTGCATGTGCGAATATGTGACGTTACATCCAACACCTTCTACCCACTGCTGCACACCTTTTGCGTTGCACCGGCATGCGATGTAATCGCATGCGTTGTAACGGTTGCGGTAAAAAGGCTGTTTCCCCACGCACACACCAAAATTCACCTTAAAAAAAATATCAAATGCTCTTGGATTTTTTTTCAGGAACGCTTTTATTAGGCTTTACCATGAGCACAATGCACATTGTACATAGTACAGTATCATTTAATGATTCAGATAATCAATGTGTAATGTCCCATTAGGTCACTCTATCACATATAGTAGAGGAAACATCTGAAGGGGACATTGGTCTATTCTTTAACGTAACCGTGACAAATGATATGGTTAACAGTTTGAACAGGCACAGCACTAACAGTTCCAGAGTCAAGATCTGTGTCTCCTATGCAGAGGGGCCTATGTCTGGCAATTTATATTTAGTTCTGTTATCACCCACAGCAGGCACATGCACAGCGTTCCAGCACCACTTCAGCTACACTCAGAAGGGGGAATGAACCAAGGTGGTGGGGCACTCCATGCCTGGCTTTGGGAGCAAAGAAAGAGTGGGGGAACAGAGTCATGACTCACTGTTGGACACCCTTTCCCTGGTCCCCTCAAAGTGGACCTGTAACTCACACACAAAAATATCCCACTCCTGCATGATTGGGACCCTTCATAGGCCCCTCAGCTCCTCCCTGCACAGCGCTGTGGACTCAGATTTACTCCATTTTAACATTGCCAAATACCAGTAGGACATGTTCGGAAGGTAGGCACCTTTCCTGTTCATGGCAGTTGCGTGTTTAGTTATTATTAGGACTAAGTCTATGAATCGGAGTGTTGGGCTTCTCTATCTCGTATGTCAGAAAATCCCCATTAATTCCACCTCCATGGTGCTGAGATCCACTCTACCCGTAACCTCTGCCAAGGCATCTAAGACCGCCCCTTATAATAAATGTGCCTCTGGACAGTTCCAGAGCATATGTGCCATATCTGAATTTCCGGAGTCACATCTGGGGCACACAGACTCGCTTTCACATCTGCGGTGCAGTCTCTCAGAGGTAAAATAGGCCCAGTATAAGATGTTGAGCTGGATGTATTGGAACTTTGCATTGCTGAAATTGTTACGGGGTTAGATGAGAGCCCTATCTAAATTTTTAGGAGTGCTCTCACAGCCAATGTCTCGTTCCCAATGTAATTTTGTAGGCTGCATCAAGTCCCAAAAACTAGAGGCCATCGTACATGTGAACCATGTGATCCCTCACGTAGACTGCGTGGAAAAATGGATGTGTCTCAGGTTCTTGTAATATGCCAAAGCCGCTGTAATTCAGCCAGTGTTGTGCGGTGCACTAGGTAATCGCAGGGGGGGGGTTCTCATGATGTTTGTGTAGGTGCTGAAAGGGTGCAAGATCTTCCTAGTGAAACAAGGTGCCCAGTGTGACTGCCACTCCCACCTCTCAAAGTTCCACCCTCTCACTTCAGAGCAGATGCCTGAAAAGGTCCTATAGATCTAACTCTGATGTCCGGCATGTATGGCACATGTGTCGGAGTGAAGCTCAATAGGGTATTGGAATGCAGGGGGAGTTTACCATTCAGCAACAGAAGTTCATGTATTATTTGAGCAGCTCGGCCCAGTGAGGAAGAGCCGGCTCAGCCAGATGTTGACCGCCCGCCATTTTGATGGCCACGGCGCCACAAGATAATAATGCTCGAAGTTAGGAGCCCCTAGTCACCCCAACACAAAAGGCAGCTGGAGCGACCTCATTGCAACCCGTCTCCACCGTTTGTTTCAGATAAGGCAGCCCAACATACCATGCAGTGTGTGGAATGTGGAGAGTGGTACAGTGACCGGCAGGTTCTGGAAGTAATACAGGAGATGGGGAGCATCACCATCTTAGAGAGGGAAGCTCACCTGCACCATGAGGGATAGCATGCTGCAGAAGGATATCTGTAGCCTCAAGGTGGTAATTGCCCTCGTAAGATTGCCATCACATAGATCATGGGTTTCATGGTAGATGTGACCGCCAAGGTAGCGGAACGTGGATGGTTCCCAGTGCACCTGGTGGGGTCCTGCCATGTGGGGCTGTGGAGGGCATTACGGTATCAATGGAGCAAGACAAGTCTTGTCCCAGTTCACTCCCAGACCTGAGGCATTCTTAAGTTGTTCAAGCACTGAGTTGATGCTCCCAAGTCCCTGTTGGATGTCATGTATGTAAAGAAGGACATCATCCATGTATAGGGAGACCGCATGTAGCACAGTCCCTTAATCAAAGGCTATTGAAAGTAAAAGACTCCGCATTAAACTGACATTTTTGAAATGTTTAGATCTGATGACAGCATTTCCAAAAATGCCAGATTCAAGCACTCACTGTGAAGGGAGAGAAGATTGAATAACTTGAGTGTTCATTACAGCAAAATGAAAATAAATACTGCTGGGGATATGCAGGTGATATATTCTCCATAACATGTGTTAGCAGTATCTCAAAAAATCAAACATCAGAACGCTTGAAACATATTAGGTTTGGTACTGAGGTTTAAGCATATCACAAACAAATACAACCTCAAGACAGAAAGGTGATGCATGTTGGTCGATATTACCTGTCCTACCAAACTGCTAAATAGTGAGCAATATGTGTTTTATCATTTACAGCTTTTCGAAATGACTGATGCGTCGTCCTGTTATTAGACAAATGCCAATGTATTTACTTTGCTGAAATGGCAGCATTTCAATGGAAATTTTATTGATTATTCATTATGGAGTTGCTTGTTGTTTGATACCTTCCCTAAGGACAGAGTGCCATTCACTAATTGCTCTTTGGCACTCATTAACTGCCATACCAACATGTTGGATTTGCAACCTTTTTTCTTTATATAGTAAAGACATTCACACACATAGGCTTTCTTAAAGATACAATGACAATGCTGGTCTTTTGTGAAAAATATATACTATGCACTATTTCATTATTTATACCTTTTAACTTTATCAGTTAAATTGTCAATTTCATCTTCTGGCTCCTTTTCATAACACTCTTGTTTGAGAGTAAAGCCTACTTCTACTAACTCAGTGTAATCAACAAAATGGCTCTTCTCTCTATATGACATTTTCTATTACAGCAGGGGCTGACACAAACGCAGCAAATCGTTACCAAACATTTCCCCTAACAATAGGCCAGACCTATTGGATTTGCCAATGCTTATTTTCTATTCTCTCTGATCAGTGATTCAGTTCTAACAGCACTAGGTGGCACCACTTGCGACATTTTTAAATACCTACATCTGACTTTTCATTTTTATATTTTTTTCATTTGCCTATTGAATAACTTTCAATGTGGTATGACTGCTGTTACTCTTCTAAAGAGAAATCTTTGGCTCATGATCTTGGTGATGTACAAATTGTAATGTTCACTCTCTGTGTAATCAGTATGTTCCTAATTTTGAAAGCCCTACCTTGGTCTTGCATCTTCTCATAACGAGGGTGTAATAAGAAAACAGATGTTTAGCCATGTTTCAATAAAGCAGCATAGGATCATTGTGTTGTGATGTTTTAAAAAAATTGTTTAAGGCTATCTATTCAACTGGTATTAAAATAATGTAATCAATTAACAATCAATAATGTCTCTTTCTCTAAAATGTTCTTAGTCTGGAAATTATGGAGACATTGCATACGTGGAACGTACTTGCGATGGTTTATTTGCTGGTCTAGGAGGAGCACTGGTAGGTTAACTTTCTTACAAAAAAACATGGCGCTTGATAATTTCCTGATTAACTCTACTTATAAAACTTGTTTTTGCATTACATTTACAAACTCTTAAATACACTTAATGCATGATAACCTTTTAGTGTGATATCTGAACTTTACAACAAGATGCAGATCGTAAAGTTGTCTACCACCTGTCAGTCGCACACCTGCCAACATTGAGTGTATATTTCTCACCATAAAAGTTAGGTTGCTTGACACCCACCACTCAGCAAACTACTTCACATAGCTTGGGCTTTCATTCAGTCTGCGTATAAAGGCAAACATTATTATGCACATCAATAACAATTATACAGGTATGCCCTCTGATTAGCAAAGCCAGAATATTCATAGTGTACAAATCTCGAGGATAAAACATTGAATCCAAATTATCCAAAGGTGAGTATATATTTTCTGTACCTAACTCCATGCATATGTTCCTTTGTGATAAATACATCTTCCTGGTATGTAGCTGTGAAGTTGGGAATAGTAAATCTATGCGTCTGCTGTGTGTACTAACTTTTGATATTTTGGTCTACGATGTTTGTCCACAGTATTCTTGTATCTCGATATTCTGAGCTTTAATATTTAGTTGTACAACTATTAAATGGGTGTTAGATGAATTCACCAAAAGGAAACAGTAAATCCAACACACATTAAGATGGAGGAGTAACCTACGGAACCTACTTGCCAATAAGAGGCATATTCCAGTGCAAACCACTTGTAAATATTGCAGTACTACTTAGACAAACCTTGAAACATTGGGATACGATGCTGAATCACTAGACTATAGGGGGGGTGACCTATCAAAGCCATCTTCATCAGAGCTCTTGAAAGCAGAGCCCACTTGCTGGAAGATGGATCCCTCGTTGCCATTGGAATTTTGTCATACAACTGGTAGTTGAACAAAGAGGAATATAGCCAGTACTTTGATCAGGTCCATGATGTCTTCTTCATCTTGTTTCAAACTCTGAAAGGTTTCAGAACATGTTACAAACATCATTAGAGTTATACAGGTCTAGATACACATGTTAACATGAAATATATGTCAATATAAAAATACATGTATTTAGAACATGGAATGTAGAGAATACCTATTATAAATGTAATACAGATCCACTTTGCAGTCCAGGTCTGACAGAGACATATATTTATTGTGTTGTTGGAGAAAATGGCAGGCGACACTGCTGGAAGTGCCTTGGTTACCTGGATTTGAGTGCACATGGCAGTTTGCTCCCATATTGTGTTACACGTTGTGAAAAATTCCAAAACAAATTTCATCAGACAAAATCTGGCAAATGCTGAGTGGAGAAAAATAGCAACACTCTAAATTATACAATGCAAGATGTGAGAACATGCCACATATTAAACTTTTATCTCACATTTCAAGCTGCACATTGTGGTTTGGGAGGTAATACTGCAAAGGGGATAAACTGAGCTCTGTGGTATTCATATTTCCTCAGACAGTGGTATCTCTCGTGATTACGGAGGCTCTGCAAATGTGAGTCTAGAAATTAGGATTAGCAAACAGATGTGAGCACAGAATCTCATAAGTGTTTTAAGAGGGCCATAATCATTGATACCAAACCAAGAAATGACTGCTAAGTGACTCTAATGAATTATCAGTGTGTCTAAGAAAGTGACTAACAACATAATCACAGATCTGTTCATTGTGGCGAAGTAGCCTGTATATGAGAGATCTGACAACAATGACTGCATTTCATGCTTTTAAACGTGTTGCAGACAGTGCAAGTCCTCGTTCTTAGAAGGTAAATAGGCTCAGATTTACAAAGATGTCACGAATGCAGTGCAGCAACCAAAGTTGCTGGCTGTGTTGCGAGAGAGGAGGAGAGCAGAAAACCACCATATCTTCTAAAATATCCTGCTCTCCCCTAGCACTGGTGCACATTTAAGTTCCCTAGCGCCACATACACACACCATTGCACCTTATTACAAAGTTTTCTGCATCATGTCTAGCACAGGTTTTGTACTGGAAGAGTACCCTTCTTTTGCAAAATACTGTTCCTAGACAAACTTTAAAACTTTTCCTAACTTTGGATGTGTCTGCAGCACATATGCAAAGTTGGAAAAGTTTAGAGAAATATAAATGTTTCTTCTTTTTACACTTGCCTCAAAGATTCATTATTTTTTGGTGCAAAACGTTGGCTACTATTGTTAGGAGATGAGGTTTTGCATGAATAACTGTGGGTGGTTGCATGGAAACAACCTTGTACTATCCATGGAACATCCCCCTTGCCGCAAATCAATGGATATTAGTTTCAGCCAACTTTCCAGCACAAAACACATTTTGTGTAACTTTTGTGAGAAAATCTGCCCCATAGATGTAACAGGCAATTGTGGGATATGGAGCCAGTTTACCAATCTGAATGTTCAAATAGATGTTGTTTGTGTGGCCTGGTCTACTTCTACTAGAAGGTGTCTGTGGCTTATTTTCTTCTGTCCTCTTACAGGGTGGAGTTTTGCATGGCCTTGGACTTGCTGCTGGTGAAATTGGCCTATGTTTGACCGGAATATTGGTAAAAGCTCTTTCTTTAATACATACATTCCTGTCTGTTCAATGCCTACTAATTTAAACATCGAAAGATAGAAAGGCAAACATTTTCTAGTGGATTCTGGCAGAAGTGAGAACTAAGTGCCAAGAGGTGATTTTCATATGACTCCTATGTACCTCCACTTCTCATCATCTGAGATACTCTTCACACTACAAAATGTAGAGTGCTCAAACCCAATCACACCAAAGCTTCACTATCAGTCATTCGTCTGATCATAACATATTTTTTCAAATTCCAAGTAGATATGCATAAGATTCACCCCTGTCCACTGCAACAGCCCAACCTAGATTATGAAATGAGTAGATGAACTTCAGCAAGCAATGCAGCATTTTGTCTTACCAAAAGCTATATAGTAACTTATTTGTTTGCTGCAAATCTATTACCGGGAATTTAATTTTTTTAATGTATTTTCAGAGCATGTATCTATAGCACAGAATGGATTCACTCTGGTTAACAATATTATGATCACTGAATGGATTGGCACAAGACCAAATGAACCAGGCTGTAGTATGCCAGTATATCGTCTGCATAAATATGTTGTCCTAAATAAGTTTGAAAAAATAATGTCTGATTAGGAGTAGCTTTTCTATTATTAAGTTTAATGGGGTGATATTTATGTTAACAATATTTTGGAAAATATATTTATGTCAGATGGCACCAGGTACGGTTTTGGTAGGTACGAAGCAAAAAAAGATGCTACATAATTCAAAATTCAAACATGAGATTTTACCAAATATCAAGCTCATTGAGTACTAAAAAATGTCCAATGCCACTCAGAAGGACTGGCACACTAGAAACCTTCTGTTAGGGAGATTGTATCTTGCTAGGGCTTAATTGTTGTCCTTAAATTATTTATACAAAACCTATTTAAACCTTTTAAACCTATGAAATCCTTTGATTCGGATCCTCAACAAAGAAATGCTGCTGCTGGAAGCACGAAAAGAGTCCGGTGGAATCCAAACGTGGATTCTAGATGGGAAGAGCCTGAAAGCAGAGGGGACAGAGTCCGGGTCACTTTGGAGTGACCAGGGGCTCGGTAGACAAATGCCCACCGATGTCGGGTGCTTCAGGTGTGTTGACTGTGATCTTGACTCTTCAGTTGCGAGGACCCGGAGCCGTCTAGGCTGACCAGGAGAAGGAGGCGAGCTGTCGCACGAAGGATGTCGAGTACTGAGGGGTCAGTGTCCGGTGGGAGCACCAACAAGCCTTGGCAGCGGCAAAGAGCGTAGAAGGTCCAATTCGGTGTCGAATTGGGGGGTCGGTGTCCGGCGGGAGCACCAACAATCCTTGGCAAAGCCACCCATGCAGGAAGGTTAAACAGGTTACGGTGCAGACCAGCAAAGTCCAGGGGACTCACCAAACAATGGGGAGTCGGGCATGTCTGGAGCAACCAGGAAAGCCCATGAAAAATCAAGATGACCTTAAGAAGGACCCATAGGCCGAATGACCAGAAGTCGCGAGGGGACCACGAACAAGAATGCAAAGTACCAACCCACGGAGCACTTGGTGCGAGGAGGCCAGAGTCCTTAGGTGCAAATACTGCTCAGGGTGAGGACTACAAGGAGTCCAATGCACAAGTTCAGGAATTGCCAACAAGCATATGCAACTGCAAATGGACGCGGTGCACAGGGGTTTGGGTAATGCAGTCCCTACGAGAGATGTTGGCCTCAAACTTGATGAGAGGGCAGATCGACCTCATGGACCTTTGGAAACCTATCTCCTGTGTTGCTGAAATCTTCCACAGGAGCTCATGAGCAGCAGACCAGTCAGTTGGGGTTCGGTGCCTGCGAATGCAGGGGAGTGACTCCTTCACTCCAAGGGAGATTCTTCAGTTGTCTTAAGTGCACCACAGGTCCTGCACGGAGCCTGTATGTAGCAAACGCACAAACTAAGCTTCGGACGGAAAGGGTGACAAAGTTGAGCCCAGTCGAGGTCCAGCGATGTCCAAGGTGTCCAGACTGTTGAATGTCAGTGGTTTCTTCTTGTAGAAACTTGTCCACGTAAAATCTAAAATCTTACAGCCAGGTAATCACTTTTGTACCCAGGGGAGAGGGTTGGACAGATACAGGGGACCCTCCTAGGGGAGGTGCAGGACACAGGGGTGGTTATACCCATGTCCTTTGTCCAGATTCATGCCAGCGCAGGAACCAATGGCTCCCAGAACTGGTTTGAGCTCGACTATGCATAGGGACACCAAATGTGGCACAAGTGCAGACTTTCAGACACTCTCAGAGTGCACCCACCCAGCCTCATACACTAAATCCTGTTTGGGAGATGGTTACACCTCCCTGTGACAGGATGCCTATTGTGCTGCCTTCATCTTCTCGAGCTTGGCTCAGCAGCAGGAGGGCAATAATATGTCTCTGGTTGGCAGCTTCTATTTTGTGGTGTCCGGGTCGAGAAGGCTGGCACCGTTTAGACCAGTGACCCCACGAAGGTCGCTTCAGAATGGTAGAATCATACCTCCCACACCAGTTACTGGTGTGGTGATATGATTCCAAGGTGTTTGATACCAAACACGATATGTTTCTATGCAGCTGTTTTCGAGATAGCATTTACCATGAGGTCATAATGCAACTCTACCTATGTGTCCGGCTGAGTCACAGACAACACGGGAGAATGGTCCACGAAGGCTGCAGAGAGGCTCTGCTCATGCAGGGCCACTCTCTCACATAAAACACAGCATCCTGCCTTCAGGATTGTTAAGGCCTGCTATAGGAGTGACTTATACATTTTAAGTGTAGTGACAAATAGATATAGTGAACCTATGTCTAAGGTAAGTGGTATAAGCACCAGCTTACACACGTTGCAGTAGCAGACCTGTAGTTCCATTTTGCATGGTCTCTCATGGGTGGCATAATACATGCTTCAGCCCATGGGAGGCCTCTGGGGTGCCTATGCCCTGTGTACATGGGGACCATATACTAGGGATTTATAAGGTTACCCAAGTATCCAATATGGAGTGTGCCAAAGTACATGCATTGCAATTTTAGGGAGAAAGCAGATAGACTGGGGTCCTGGCTAGCAGGATCCCAGTCAGCCTAGTCAAAAACCAGAAAAACACCAGGCAAACAGTGGGGGTAACCATACAGTCAGATCTAACCTTCCTACAATAATATTTTGTGACTTTTTATTTTGCTCTGTGATATACAACTAGGCCCTGATTTACATATCACTTAAGTTGCGCATGGCAGCAGAAAAGTTGCTCTGCATGGAGGGCAGAGAGCAGAACAGTGACAATTTTTCTAAGACATGACGCTGTTCTACTCTCTCCCTACGTTGGTGCACTTAAAGCTGCCATTCTCCTATGCAGACACCCTTGTGAAATAGTGCAAGGGTTTCTGCATTGTGGAAAGCATAGGTGTTATACTATAAGCGCTCTCTTCCGGATCACTATGCTTTAAGGCGTTTCCCACTTTGCATGAGTGCTGTACAATGCAGGACACATGCAAAATGGGAGAAACATGGAGAAATGAAAACATTTCTTCTCGTTATACCTGCCTTGAGGAGGTGCAGAATTTGGGTGAAAATCCCTGTCTATAATTCTTTGTAGATAGGGATTTGAGGCAAAAAAATACAGGTGGTTGCGTGGGAATGCCCATGCGCCATCCATGACACACACCCTTGACCTAAATAAATGCAAGACAGCCCATTGCTCAGCTCTGTGTTACTGTAGGTTACAATTCAACAAAAATCGGTCTTTGCGTTAGATTGCAGATACCACCTGAATGCTTTGCTTGGAGTTTGCGCTACAAAAGTAACACAAGCCTGATGCCAAGTGTTTGTACATCTGGGCCTTAATTGGGAAATACATTTCAGGTTCCTTTAACAAGTAGAAGATTATGGTAGTGTTCACGACCCAGGTAGAGGATGGGCCACTGGGATCTTCATTTAAGACTTCATTTAGAGTTGGATGGTGTAGAAAAGGGAGAGAGAGTGGTATATATACTGGAGAGGAATAGACATAAAGTGAGAGACCAAGGGGCTTGTTCAGGATTTGGCAGAGCAGGAGCCTCCCCATAAATCAGCAGGGCGACCATCGCTCCACACATGCCATTCCTCTGCTTCATTTAGAGATGGGATGATGTTAGGTTTCAGGGAGTGGCGCCTTTGGAGACTCTGCTTTTTGAAACTTTTGACCTGGCAATCCATTGCCAAAGAGCTACTGGGTCATCAGTTGTCTTAAATCCTCCATACTTAGACATATATTTTTCTTGCATCATTCAGGAATAAAAGCGCATTGGTCTCTTGTGACATAAACTCCTCTTTGCCTCAAGGCCATTGATTTTTCATTTGGTTTAAAGAGCCTTGCTTTGTGTATTTTTTAAAATCTTGTTCACCTGAAAAAGGCTTACACTATTTGTAATTTCTGAATCTGTCTCTGTGCCTTTTCCATAACCGGCTATGACTGTGTAAGGGCTTTTCTCTTTGAAATCCTGTACTTCTAATTAATGTTCTCTCTTCTTTTCAGGGAGGAATTGCAGGAATAGCTGGAGGTCTTGTGGTAAAGTTCACTTTATTGTTTGAACCAATTTATGATGACGTTTACTGTTTGCCTGCACAGACAGAATCACTTTATAAATGTTTAAATCTTCTCAGTAAGGCTTTCTGATAAAAATGCACTTCCTCTCCTGGGCACATTTGTGTTTCATTAAGTGTTAGGTATTCATCACAGGCCGGATTTACTAACCTTTCATGCAGAGCAGTGTGGCTGCATTGAATGAAAGAGGAGAACAGAAGAGCACCATGTATACTGAGATACGGCAGTGTTCTCCTCTCACCCCACACTGGCTCACTTTGGACTGCCATCCGTCAAAGCTCACACCCTTGCATCACAGTGCAAGGGGGTTCTGTCAAGCACAGTTTATGTACTGGAAAGGGACCCTTCCAGTACAAAAACCATGCTGTAATACTGTTTCAGCTTCCTATGTGTGCTGTACGGTGCAGAATACTTGCAGAGTGGTAATAATGTCTGTTCCTGTGACTTTCACGCAGGCCTAGAAGACGCATAAAGTTTTGGCACAAATACTTGTCTACAAATGTTAGTACGAAAGGAGCTGTGTCAAAACTCATAGACGGTTGCATGGGAATTCCAATGTACCACCCATGGTAAATCCTCTTGATGCAAAGAAGCACAACGTGTAATTTTAGGCAACATTCCAATGCAAATCATTATTTGAGTTGGAAAGTAAAGTATAGCACAATACTTTGTGCTGAGTTTGTCTCACTTTTTTTTTGTGTTCAAAATATTTTATTGAAATTTTTTAATGAACATCAACAACATAGACATACAAAAATTATCAAATTCATTCCAATAGAAAAGAAATTGGTCATATTCTTATAAACTTAAAAGGAGGGGGGGAAGGGAAACATCTAATAACAAATTATTGATTAAGCAATAAATAGAGCTACTATGACATATTAATTAGTATAAAAATCGTAAAAAGCATTACAATACATAAACATACCCCTAAGATGCAAAATAGAGATCAACAGGACTCCAAAAAGAGTGATGGGAAATAGGATTATGATTAACCCCAGACAAAGATAATTGAGCACCTCTTCTTGTAAAGATAACCCAAGACCACCAGGCATGAACTGATAACTTAGAAACATCTTTCCAACAAAAGGTAATAGATTTTAACGCAGCAGAAATCAAAAAATCAAAAAGCCTACATTCAAAAGAACTTAGAGATTGTGATAATGTAACTGATTTGCAAATTAACATTTTATATGATAAGTCTTCATGTATATGCAACAATTTCTTAATAAAATCCCAAACTTCTGTCCAGAATTTTGCAATTAAAGGGCAATCAAAAAGCATATGTCGTAACGAACCAGGATGCAATTTACAATGCCAACAAGTGTCAGATTGAAGGAGTTTAGCCTGGAATAAACGTATTGGAGTCCATAAAGAATTAAATAAAATATAGGAATTGGTTTGATAAAGTGAGACAGGTAACCAACCAGAAATACTTCTAATCCATATAATTTCCCATGAATCATTAGACAATGTAAGTGAAAGTTAATTATTCCAAAAGGTTGCAATCATCGATATGTTACTTCCTAACGTATAATTTTTTATATAAAATGGAAACACCATTAGCTTTCAGCGATATAGTTTGGATATACACGGATAGATCAGCTGTAACACTAGTCGGAATAGCTTGTGGAAAGGAATCTAAAATTGAATTAATTAAATATTCATATTTAATACAATCAGATTGGGTTAAACCAAACCTTGTTTGTAGATCCTCAAACGGTATAAAGGTATTGTTGGAATAAATGTCTTTAAGATAAAAAATACCCGCTTTGATCCACGAAGACCAAAATCTAATGTTCCTATTTAGTTTAATGATATTGCTATACCATAATGATAATTCAACAGTGTTATACATGGGGTATAGAAAAATAGAATCTAAATCATTAAAAACCAATTTAGTGGATTTGAGAACGATAGATTTATGAAAAACTGAGGAGGTGTTAGACATAGTTAACAGCGTTGGTAATGGGAACGGCTTCACCATAGATTTTTCAATTAGGAGCCAAGAGGGTGGATTATGTAAAGGGAAATGACTAAACCATATGGCACTTTGTTTTAAAATAAAAGCTTTATGATACAGAAAAAAATCTGGGATACCAAATCCAGCATTACATTTAGACATTTTTAATTTTTTATAACTAATGCGAGGTGATTTGTTATTCCAAAGAAATTTGGAGAGAAGTTTATCAATATATTTATAAAATTTTAATGGGAACTGAGAGGGAATCATGGAAAGAGTATAAAATATTTTTGGAGCAATATTCATTTTAATAGATTCCAGTCTACCCCACCATGAAAGATGCAGCAATGCCCATTTAGACGTTTTATCTTTAATATAATCTAAGACAAAATTACAGTTTAAAGTCATTGTAGATTTTATAGATGAGGAAAATAAAATACCAAGATATTTTAATTTAATCTTTTGCCAAACAATTTCATTCATAGGTATCATATCAGGAGTACAATAAATGTTTAAAGGGAAAAATTCAGTTTTATTAGTGTTTAATTTATAGCCAGACACCATAGAATATTTTGTTATAATCTCTAATAAAGAAGGAAATGAGGATAAGGGGTCACTAATACATAAAAGTACATCATCAGCATACGCTAAAGTTTTAATAATAATCTCATTAATAATAATTCCTTTAATGTTATCACATTTTCTTATAGATGTAAGAAAAGGTTCAATGCCAATTAAAAATAGTAGCGGGGAAAGGGGACATCCTTGTCTAGTACCTCTAAAAAGGGAAAATTGATTTGAAATTTGGCCATTAATAAATAAACGAGCAGTAGGAGCACAATATAGAGCTGAAATCATACGAATAAAATTATCTCCAAAGTTAAAAGATGATAAAGCATGGAATAAAAATTGCCAATGCAATTTATCAAAGGCTTTTTCAGCATCCAAAGCCATAATTCCTGAAGGAGTAGTTAACGTAAGACCTTGTTCAATGACATGTAATAAAGTTCTTGTATTATTTGCAGAGTGTCTATTCTTCATAAAACCGAATGTATAATAGAGTCTAGTACAGGGGATAATCGTGTGGCTAATATGTTGGCATATAATTTACAGTCTTGATTAATTAAAGAGATAGGGCGATAATTAGATACAAGGGTGGGGTCTTTATCAGGTTTGGGAAGAACGATAATGAAAGCTTCAGTAAAGGATCCTGAAGTAATTCCCGTAGAGCCAAACGTTGTGAAAAGTTGAAATAATAAGGGTAAAAGAAGGGATTGAAACTCTTTATAAAACTCCGCTGGGATACCATCAGGACCCGGAGATTTATTCTTTTTAAGAGATTTTATAGCGGTCAAAATTTCCTCCTTAGTAATTGGAGAGTCAAGCCCCATTTTATCTGATGGAGAAATTTTAGGTAAACCACATGAGGATAAAAAAGAATCAACTAAAGATTCATTATGAAAATCAGGTTTATCATATAACTTAGAGTAAAAATCCAAAAATTCATTCACAATATCTTTATGAGATAAAGCAATTTTACCATTGGATCCATGAATAGAAGTAATTTGAGTTTTATCCTTTTTGATACGTAAGTAATTCGCTAACAATCTTCCAGATCTGTTTGCATTAAAACTAAATTTAGCTTTGGCCTTAGAAATCTGAACACCAGCTCTATTACTAAGAATTGTATTAAATTCATATCGAAGCTTTTGCAACTTACTTCTATATTGAGGGTCATTAGACGAAATAAAAAGTCGTTCATATTCCGCTAATTGCTTTTCTAGCTTTTTAATATTTGCATTAAAGGTCTTATTTTCGTGAGCCATAATAGAAATAGTTACCCCTCTAATATAAGCTTTAAAAGCATCCCATCTATTAACCAATGAAGTAGTACCTTCAGGGTTAAATTGAAAAAAATCATGAATGGCAGAGAGGAGCTTTGGTTTATTAAGTTCATTGAGAGCTATACCAGAATTCATTCTCCATCTAGGCTGGTTAGTAAAGGTTGGATTTAAATTTAGAATACAAGAAACCATAGCATGGTCAGAGACATCAATGTTGCCAATCTTGGGGTTACTAACACAGTTGATCAGCTGTTTCGAAACTAATATATAATCGATCCTAGAATGAGAATTATGCGGGTTAGAAAAAAAAGTAAAACATTTTTCTGTAGGGAAGTGTAACCGCCAAATATCAACTAACTTAGTGGTTTGAAGAAATAATTTAAAAGCAAAATAAACCTTAGGGGGGTGGAATTTAGTACGAGATATTCTATCTAATAAAGGATCAGATATGACATTAAAATCACCTGCAACAATTAAAGGTACATTACCAATTTTAACCACCTCCGTTGAAAGAGTAGCCCAAAAAACAGGGTCATCTGCAGTAGGGCCATAAACATTTAATAAAAATAAGATAGAATCATGAACTTTAACCTTAACAATTAAATATCTCCCATCCGTATCTGTAATTTTGCTCAAAACTTGGCAATGTGCTTTTTTCGCACATAATATAGCTACACCATTTTTCTTGCCATTAGCAGGAGAAGAAACAATATTATCAACCCATTTTTTCTTCATATAGTTTAAAATTTTATCATCTATATGAGTTTCCTGCAAAAAACTAAAATCAGCTTTGCAACTACCTAAATAATCCAAAAATTTTGTACGTTTCACAGGATGGCATAAACCTTTAACATTCAGTGACACTACTTTAATGTTAGCCATGACAAAATAAAAAGAGAGAAGTGTTAGAAAGAAGAAGGTCAGAAAAAGACACAAATGTTAAGAAGAAAGTAGCTCCAAAATACACAAAAGGGAATGGAAGAAATAAAACATAGCAAAAAAGACAAACAAAACACATAAATATGAAGATTGGGACGCACACACGCTCTACAAGCATGGCCAGAAACCGCTGGAGCCCAGAATATTATGAGTTATATAAATCTGTCAAAGAAGATCATACATGAAAGAATCAAGTGATAGGACCCTGAGTGTCCATAGATTGCTGTACTTGTTGATCCAGAAATTGTCGTAGATCTTCAGGACGCTGAAAGGATTTTGAAAAATTATCTTTCCAAATGCGCATAGTTGAAGGGTCAAAAAGGCCATATTGGTATCCAAGGCTTCTCAATCGTGGGCGAAGATCAGTAAATCCCTTACGTGTTGCAACAGTTTCCTTGGCAAAATCTTGATGAATAAAGATTTTGTGACCATTGACCAACAATGAAGGAATTTCTCTAGCTGCTTTTCTGATCAGAACCAAATGATGGTGACGGAGAACTTTAAATATCATTTGTCTAGGCTTGCTATGTTGGGATTGCGACGTGAAGGAATTCTATGAGCCTTATCGATTTCAAATTTTTCTGGAAATTTGACATTTAAAAGACCAGGAAGTAAGTTCTCTAAGTATAGTCGACAGTTAGATCCCTCAACCTCTTCTGGTAAATTAAATATGCGAAGATTATATTGTCTATTGCGATTTTCCATGTCCAGAAGTTGTGAGCACAGAGGTGATATTTTCGCCACAAGTGGAGTAAAAGCATCGACTTTAACTTTATTGTCTTGTATTTTAATTGAGTTGTCTGAGATTTTCATCGGCATACTCGCCATTTCCTTTCGTACATTTTTTATTTCAGTCGCAATAGTTTCTGTATTAGCACAAAGAGCATGAATTTCCTCCAAAATTAAAGAAAGCGAGGGTTCAGATGACTCCACCACCTTTGATTTTATTGGGGGCGGTGAAATCTGCTGTTTTCTTTTATTTTTATTATCCATTTTTGAGAAAAGATAATAAAATTTGATTAAAAATGAATAGATTATGAGTAAAAAAAGCGAAAAGAAGCAAAGCAATCCTCCAAAATACTGGTGCAGCAGCTAAACTGGACTAGGGGTGTGGCTAGGCCCAACCCAGGCCCTTTCCTGAAGTATGCTCCGCCCCCCTGACAGACTAACCAGGCAGTCCCTCAATGCAGAGCTCGGAGCAGGAACCAGGGAGCCAGAAACACGACTTCCCACGATGAAAACGAGTTGAAACCGCTTCACAATGCTGGTAAGCCTGTAATTTGAGCAGCGACCTCCTTTAAAACAAAATTTTGACAGACATTCGGCGTTTTATTTAAAAAAAACGGGTGAAAACGCGGAGGAGCTCACCGGGTGGCGGCCATCTAGTCACTTTTGTGTGACTAAATCTGGGCCGTATACCTAACATGTAACAACAAAAAGATCTGAGAACCCACATCATATTTTTTAACGTTGATGTTTGTGAATCAGGCTTCCCTTAATAATTACGTCAGATATTACATCACTGTATTTAGACACTTATTTACCCATGTCTTCTTCCATTAATCTTTAGCTATACATATATTACAAATATTTATTTTTCAGAAAGACACAGATGTCATCAGTGATGTAATATCTGACGTCATCAGCAGTGGATTGCGGGCGTGCGAGTTATAGTTATCTGAACTAACTATAACGGGGGAATTTCATTGGTTTTTTACGAGGGAAATGTCCACCTAACTACAACCTGTGTGAAACCTATGGTTTTTTAAGTGAATTTGCAAGGTTTTTTAAATGCTAATTCCTAACTATAACGTGTGTGAAACCTATGGTTTTTTAAGTGAATATATATATATGTATATATATATATATATATATATATATATATATATATATATATATATATATATATATATATATATTATATATATATGTATATCTCAAAGGTTAAAGCTTAGTTACAGTTAAGAAAACTGTATTTAATCTTTTGTTTCTATACAAACAAAAGTTAAACTGCAAAAACATTGGAACATAGAAAAGAAAGGTTAAATATAGTTTTCTTAACTGTAACTAAGCTTTAACCTTTGATTTTTACATTCTTTGCATATATATATTCATATATATACATATATGTATATATATACATGCACACACACACACACATTCCTCGATTATAGGTAGAAAGATGGAGAGGGTTAAAACAAATGAGGTGGGAGAGGGGGAGCTGTACCCTCCCAAAAAGATTAGATGTTATATATTTTCCCAAGAAAATCATTGAAACATAGAAAGGTTAAAGTGCAGGTATTGTCATGGCCACAACCCATAACTATATATATATTCATGTATATATGTATATATATATATATATATATACCCAGAGATAGAGAGAGAGAGAGTAAAGCAACACTGCCACATGATATTAGTTCTGTCTGTTTAAACACATAGGGTTTGCCCCTACATATATTATATGGTGTGAATATACCTGCAAGTTGGTAGAATGTTTTGGGCAGCATCATTGCAGGAAAGCTTAGGGGCTTGGATGCAATATTTCTATGGTGTTAGGATCCTTCTTTAGAATCTCTACCAGTTTAGCTCCATGGAGAAGGAAGACATGAGCATCATTAAAAATACAAGTATACATCCCAACATTTCGTGTTGACATTTACATTGTCATCATTTTGTAAAAATGTCCTTTAAACCTTCTAATTCTATTGTCTTTGTCCATTATTGTTCTAAACTTGCCTGGTTCTAATGCTGAAAATGCTATTCATATGCAGTTTCATATTTCTGTGTGGTGAGGTGAAAGGTTTCCCTCTTTAATTGTTTCTTGTTTCTTTCCTGAAGGGAGGCATTCTTAATGCAGCAGGAGGCCTTGTGGTAAGATCAGTCTCTAATTTAAAAAATAATTTGTCACAAACTCTCTCATTTATATGCGTTGCAACACCTCCGAGTACTAGCCCTCCTTGAACCCCTCTACACACATGCATCCACACACACACACGCACACTATGTACAGTTGAATAATTGGTTTAAAACAATTTTACATGGTAAGAAATATACCTCTGCAATTATTATTAAGAAAGTGAGGAATATCGACCACCTGCTGCGAAGTCTCTCCAATATTGTCCATTCTGTACAATGAGTTTTAAACTCAACTCTAGTGGTTAAGGCCTCAATTAGAGTTCGGCGGCCAGGCTACTGCTTCACAAATGTGACTAATGTCTTGTCCACCCTATTACAAGTACTTTATATCCAAAGGCACGTGTAATAAGAGGAAAGGATATCTGTCACATATCTGTCACATTTGATTGATTTATTTATGCGTTTTTATATAGCTCAAACTTTACCCGAAGGTGTCAGAGTGCTTTACAATAGAATCAGTTACATTATATAAGGACTTCAGAGTACTCGAATAACATAAAATATACGAAACAAAAAAATCTAAACTCACGTAAGAATGGTAGTAAGTACAAATGTCTACTACAGTTACATATATACAAGATTCAAATTCACCCATGATTACATTTTAAGAAGAGTTGAAGCGATTAGGGTTGGACAAATATATATCACATTTTTACAGAGCATGATCTGGCCATTGCTGGAGTTCTTGAAGGGCACATTCAGGCAGGCCTTTAGGGGCTGTTGTACTCATGGGCTGCATTCCTGGAGGAATCCTAGTTTGCTTCAGTTTTGCTGAACCCAGCACATAGACTGGGGGTTGAGATGTGGGAGGGGTAGCGTCAGAGTGGTTTGGGTCGCAGGGATGTCCAAGTTAGAGGGGGCCACCGGCACACCGGCTCACCTTTGGCACTGTGTTGGGGCCTCCATGTCAGCCAAAATAGAGTCCTTGGTACCAGTTGGCTGGGCACAGCAGTGCATTGGCATTGGACCCGGAGTCACAAGGCCAAAGATCAGCAGCAGCCTCCCTAAACACCCGATGGTGCTCAGCAGCCTTCTATGCACTGGTTACTGGGCATGGGGGAGCACATCAGCGGACCCGGGAGCACACGTCAGACAAGCCCAGGCCGGGCCACAAAGCACACCACCCTCCCGCTGGAGTGGGCTTCACCGCCAAGATGGTGGTCTCCTGCATTACCCCTCTCCTTTGTTGTTGTATTGTTCTTGCTGTAATGCCCCGTTCCATGATCCTGGCTCCACTGTCTGCCATGGGAGATCGAGCGATAGTCTCACTCAACTCCGGAACATGCGTGGCTAGATGGAGGGGCTGCATTGTGATCCATGCCAGAACGATGATCCAGAGACCAGGAGATCCTGAAGGGACTCCCTTATCAGTCGGCTATCGTACAGCATGTTCAATGGCATTTGTAATATGGTAGGCAAGATATCGGTCACATTTGTGACAGACTATACCATTTGCCAAATTCTAAATTAGGCCCAAAGTCCTCTGTTATGCGCACATCAATACTGAGAACAAAAGTCTAGAAGTCACATCATTCATTTTGGTGCTTGCATAAGGATTTCATTATTATTTAAAGTCAATTATGTAAAGTGCATTAAACTGCATGCTTTTGCAAAACATTGTATTAGTCTCAACCTTTTGCATTACATATTATTCAGTATGGGCATTCTGCTTGTGAGGGAATAATTAAACAGACAATAATGTGGTCATTTTGGTCCAGTCCTAGCACTTTTATTAAGACTTAAATTTAGAAAACACAACCCTTAACTTTTCTTATAACATTACACATTCATGTAAAACTGTGTGATGGTCAGAATCGCCGAATTCATCAAGGTCTCGAATATACATTTGTATGTTTATGCTTACGAGTTGCCTTCATATCCTGACATTTAAACATGCCCCTTTCAGAAATGTATTTGCAGTCCTATGTTGAGCATGGGTGTGTAATACATTCCTCTTCGTTGAAAACTCACCTTTGTTCTTTGCAAAATGTGAATTTACGTTCAGAAAAGAAGTTGTTTACAGATAATATAATGTCAGTGTAGCAAATCTGCTCCCATGTAGTCGGACCATAGAATGTTAGCCCTGCTTCATGAACTTGCGACTGAAAAGTCTCACGATGAATCACCTGCATAAACTTTCACATATAAAGAATAGTTGCAACTTTTCATGAGGAACAGTGGTTTTCAATCAGAAATCTCCTAATGGGAACGTGCCTGACAAACGTTTGTGAGTACTCACAACGCTTCAAGGACATTCATTTGGTAGAAATCCCTTGGCCTTGATTAACCATAACATTTCTTATTGAGCAGAGTTATTCCTACAGGACATTCTGCCTCATTGGAGGAATTTAAGTATGTGCAACCCCATGCATGAGTACAAGTGAATATTTTTACTCATAAATGACGGTTTGTCCGCATTCAAGTGTCACATTCACAGAAATACCTGATCCTCCAATACAGGCCTCCATAACGGGGCCAAGATCATAGAGAGAGGTAAATACCACTGCTGAATATATAGAAACCCCACTCTTGTCATTTACATGATATCTATCTCCTGAAAGGTTTCGCAATTTGTCACTCTCACTTTGTCAATGCTGATATGTTACTTGCAAAGGGTGGCGTTTGAACTTTAGCAGGTGGATGCAACTTTGATTTAAAATATGTTCATAGATCAGTGGAGTATGCATTCTGCTCTGATGGAAATTAAATGGTGCAAAAATCTGCAAACAAAGACTGCTTTCATTATGTCATTCGATTTCTTCCTGCACATTCACAGTAACCAAATTTACTACAAATGGCAAATTTTCCTAACAACATGTAATCATGCAATGTGGCATAATAGTTCACATTTGATTATAAAAAATGACATGAAATTTTGCTAATTATGCCAGTGCAAAAAACAATTCCATCTGAGCCTTGAGAGGTGGTCATCCTTCATGTTTTGGAGTGAGCAACATTCTTCTCTGCTAAAATTGTTTTCCGGTCATTTTTCTGTGGTAATTAATAGAGCAGTGTTAATCACAGTGAAACAAATGCTCATTGCTACATATGATTCTCACAGGACAGACCACCCTACAGCACTTAATGAAATTTTGCAACACAGGTTTTGTTCTCCCTTCTAATTCAGACTTTTTTACCTCCTCCAGGGTGGTGCGGAAAATTTGGTCACCGGAATCGTGGTACAAATTTAAATCATATTCTATAGGTGCATTAGGGATTATTTTGAAGAAATTATATTTCCATGCTTGAGTTGTATTTGACCATATCTGTTGCATGTTTTGAAGTGTGTCACAATCTACCCTGCCACTACTGTTCTTCATCATAAATACAATAACTGCAATGTTGACTCTACTGCAACACAACATGCATGTGTGGGCCCATAAGATACCAAATTCCAGTGGTGCAGAAAGGGTGCCATGGGCCCACATGCAAGGGTTGAAAACAAACCCCAAAATCTCAATTGTTTAGTAAAAACAGCCATGTCTGAGATGCATTGGGCCCCTTAAGCCACTGCAACTGCTGTCCCATTGATGTCTATTCCTCTGCCAAAGTCCCTCCCACACCGATTCCCGATAGCAGACATTACAGTGTATCAGCCAGCTGCTCAGTTATTCTTTATTTTGTCTTGCAGGGCGGTGCTGCTAATTTGTTAGGTGGAGTTGCGGTAAGCATTACCTTGAATGAGCACAGGCGAGGGAGCCTGCAAGAAACAGATAGCCCCATTTGATTGATTCTGACTGATAATGCAATCATGTTTTACAATATTCCACCCCCTCCTCCCAGTATTGCTGTTTTCTCTTTTCCCTGCAGAATAGGCCGTTACACCTCACCAATATAAACATCATATTTAGATTTATGTCACAATCTATGCTGCTGCTACTGTTCACAATTTTCAGTATCCTTTGGACCTGCTGCCAGGGGCGGAGCTTTGGGGGGAGGAGGGGGGTGTATTTGTAGTATATAATTGGGTATAGAGGCTTTCAGTCTGGTATGGTGAAGTCACTGTCAAATTTAAGCCTGGATCTTTACATGCCCACACTGACAAACACACACTGACATTCTCCCTCTCTCTGTCTCTAGTCTCTGCCCTAAAACTTGGTTAGTTTGAAAACTATTGTGTTTTAAGTACGTCTAACACTCCTCTCTTTCCATTGGCTCTTAAGCCCCCCTGTTCTGCTTCTCATAATGTATTTTGTTGTACTCTTACATGAAGTAGACGCTGATAACCATGTAAGTTCTTTAGTACCTTTATTCCAGTAGTACAGCAAGTTGGTTTACTGGTACATCCAACAGGTAGTACAGGTAACAAGTTAAGGTATTGTAGGTTAGCCCAGTAGTCAGAACTTGGTAGTATCTAACCCCACCAGGAGCAGCCTGCCTGCTGCTCAGCCCATCTGTAACTGTCATACCTCACCCAGTCAGACTCCCAACGTTCTAAGCATCACAGCATTCTCAACATTCTACTCCAAACACACACTGTGGCTGATCAGCAGGTGAACTAGTAAACTGCAAGATATGAAAATACAATGCAGGGCATAACATATCCCCCTTCTTTTAAAATGAAAAACGAAAGTGACATTTGTACTATGGAAATACAACAATGCTATATGAGCAAACCATACACAAACGAAAATACACTTGTAATAAAATGATTCAAAACTCAGAGATGCCTAAAAGTGTTAAACAACACGAAAGATTCAAAGGCAATAAAAAACAAAACAGAATGAGACAATAAGTAGCATATAGCAAAAAGGGAAACAAACCCCACGACCCAACTCAATCTAAAAAAACATTCTGAAGCATAATGCACATATTGCCAAATCTCAAACATAGCAAAATTACCCACGAAAAGAATGAATCAAAACCAGGGATGTGCAATTAAGAACATCACGAGAGATAATGAACCATTCAAAGTAGAGAACGGATAATATACAACAATTGTAAAATTGAGTACAACAACCCATCCTCTCCCAAAAACAAAATGAGAAAGTGTCATTGCGTTAGACAAAAGGTAACCATCTTGCCACTGTATTTGAGTCTAACTCCCATGCATGCACATCCTGAGTAGGAATGACCTTGAAAAGCATGGGACCCAACCGACACATACCAACCCTATAGTACAATCCCAAAAGAAAGGGAACAAATGAAAAGCACAGTTCCTAGCAAAAGGAAACTTACCTATGTTGTGAAGATGATTAAAACCAAACCTTCACTCCTCATGCGAGGTACAGAAACTCGGGATTATGACCCTAAAGTCCACCCTAATGTAAGGGTCCAAGACTATAACATATAACTAACATATACACCCTGTGTAGGGGAACCGTACCCATAAATCTAAACCAACCCTGTGAGAGGGTACAATGTTATGTTAACTGGTGGAAACCATGAAAACATGACCCGCGTCCGGGTTACCAAAAAGAACTAATCTGTAAACCATGAATGGGAAAAATACCCATAAACCCACCTTAGTCAAGGCTGCGTGTAACGCACTATGGAAAGGGGCTCGTACCCAGACCATGACCATCCCTAAAATATGGGAACTGTGAGTAGAAATCTCACTCACCAACTCGCCTCAATAAAAAGGCCGCGTGTACCGCTTAATGTGTAACATGACCACATACCCACCCCAGAACAGGGGTTCCAATAACTCTAAATGGGAAGGAACTAGAATCAAACCCATACCCATCCCTAAAATAAGGGAACGTGTAAACACAGCCCATCAAAGACACTAAGAGGGCATCCCTTGCGTAAGGGCACTAAACCTGTGGAGAATGAACCACTGAGGACAAAACACCTCAACTTTACACTCACTAACTAAACCAGGCATACGTGTAGCCTCTGCCCAATAACACTAATAGGGCATCCCTTGCCTAAGGGTACTGTAACTATACGATGAGCGTTAACTGAACCACACCCCTGAAACTAGAGATGAACCTGTGATTACCACCCCGACATTACATGTCCTACCCATATGAAGGGAAACAAATACTGTGGAAAATCACACTCCAAAAAAACATTACATAAAATTTGCAAACATTTTAAATGCAAAACATCTTAAAACTGTATGCCACACCGGTGAGCGATCTCTCACCCGAAAACATTTTCGCCATTCATATTGTGCAGTCTCCAACTCTCCAATTAGATATGTTCAGCCCCAAAGTCGTGTACCAGGAACAACCTCTGAAAATCTGACTTTCCCCAAGTTCACATGAAGCGACATCAAAACTCTGCCTCGAAATGCTTTTGCAACTGAAAGGATCAGCATCAAAACTGCCACTCACCGGCGATGTATCAAATAACACCGTCTGACCTCTGGAAAGTAAACCAAACGGCACGCTTACAAGAACATCTTCCTGCTACATAAAACTTTATCGAAGGAACTGCGCTCGTGGAGAAACAAAAAAAAAACTTAATTGGCAAAATTACGTGGTTGGCGGATATGGCACGCGCCTCCAATGGTAATTACGTGGTTGGCAAAAATAAATGTTAACCTCTCAAAATGGCGGCACGTATTTACACGCCGCGTCGAGTGGCTCACGGCACGCTCTGTGTGCCCAGCGTCTAACAACCAGCAGTATGAAGACTTCGTTAGACGTAATAGAAGACCCAAGAAGCCGCGAGCGTCTTCGTGAAGGTAGGCTTTCACGCGCCAAGCACAGCTCGTGCAACGTTTGAATTTAAACTTAAATAGGCGGTTGAGAATCACCGTGAGCAGGGGTCTCAAAACGGACTAAAAATCAATGTGAAAAAGACAAAACAAAAATATGTCTCACCTGCCACACCACGTAACTCGTAGTCGTCCCCAACTTGCAACTACACTTCACACACTTTCCTTCGTGTGAAATCTCCACACTGAGAATGGCCCATAATACTCACAAAACTTTTAAATCACATCGTTGTGAGAGAAAACAGCCAATAAATGCATCAAAAACACTGCAAATCCTTATAAAATCGACGTAAAATCATGAGGCAAAAACGTATTTTCAAAGCCTTCAAAACACCACCAGATGTCAGACTTGACTTGTGCTGTATACAAAATGCACTGTAAATTGTAACTACTCCATCAAGCTCCTCCAAAGTAGCGCCAACAGCAGGAATCCTCAGAATATGGCACTAAACAGCAGTCCATGTTTGTCTTGATCTTTGCTGCGCCTAAGAACATGAAGATAAATTTTCCCAAGACTTTAACTTTCCTTTTAGGCGCAGAACTTGTGGGTGTACGCACAACCACACAGTACAGCACTCTGTTGCTTGGGCTGTCCGATATACAGGACACTGGTGGGGTTGCGAAGAGTGCTGTGCCACTTTCTTCTGTTGCTAGTGACATCTTGAGTTACTTCTTTAGTTGCGCTGTTTGAAAATTCTTCTTCTTTCTTGTTCTTGTTACTGTACCATCTTCCAGGGCAGTGAGTACGTTTCCAACTCTCGCTCGTCGCCAAAAATATGTTGTACTCTTACATGAAGTAGACGCTGATAACCATGTAAGTTCTTTAGTACCTTTATTCCAGTAGTACAGCAAGTTGGTTTACTGGTACATCCAACAGGTAGTACAGGTAACAAGTTAAGGTATTGTAGGTTAGCCCAGTAGTCAGACCTTGGTAGTATCTAACCCCACCAGGAGCAGCCTGCCTGCTGCTCAGCCCATCTGTAACTGTCATACCTCACCCAGTCAGACTCCCAACGTTCTAAGCATCACAGCATTCTCAACATTCTACTCCAAACACACACTGTGGCTGATCAGCAGGTGAACTAGTAAACTGCAAGATATGAAAATACAATGCAGGGCATAACATATTTTAACAAGATATGCCAGCATGATTGTTGGGAAATCTGAAGGTACCCCCCTCAACCTTACTGTCTGCTGCACCTTTGATAGGTATGTCACTGCTAAAGTCCCGCCAACATATATTGCCTGCAGAAGACTTAACAATGTGTCTCATTCCCTGCTAACCTGATGTGTATTTGTTCCCCAGGGCGGTATTGGAAATGCACTAACCGGACTTGTGGTAAGCTTTAGCTCTGATTCTATATCGTTGAAGTGTGAAGGGGAACTCCTGCTGAAAACTGTTGGTCTCACATATGGATTGCTTTTGATCTATAAATGAATCATATTTTATAGTATTACACCTTCCTCTCTACTAATGCTGTCCTCTATTTGTCCTCTAGAAAGGTGTTACGAACATAGGAGCCGGAGCTACAGTAAGGAAAATATATATACATCTATATCATATAAATTATACATTTATATTACTCATGTCTTTTCATTGTACAAAAATTATGAGTAGGGGCTGTTGATAGCATATTTCCATTGAGATAGGACTTCACGACTCTTGGTTGTTACATGACATTTTATCCACTAGTTTTAGAAGATGTCACCATCCCTTTTACAAAAAATCAGCTCTGTTTGATGACAAGGATAGTGGTTTAAATACAACAGTGTTTGTTTACAAAATTAAAAAGATAAAACTACATTAGTGGTGATTCCTGTGATTTTAGTTAAAGTCAAAGTTTCCGTGTTTCAAGCTCAGGAGTATTGAGACCACTTAATGGCATATCAATAAGCTACTGCTCAAGTTCATAACTAAAGGTGTGACTATACCGTACATATATATGCACACTGTGTCATCCCATTCCTGTATCTATGTCAATTCTCTGAGTGAGCCAATCAGTTGAAAAGAGTAATACGATATTAAAGGCAGAAGAGCATGGGATAAGAGGTAATTATTTCATACTGGTAGGTGGAGATCACACCTGCTAGTAAGTGATGCAAACAAATGTCTAAAACCAGTTTCCCGGAAAGGGAAATTGCATTGGTGTACCAGTCTTCAGGAAAAAGTGTCCATATGGAGTTTGTGTGATGGAACATCGCATGCCTATACAACTCATGCCTTACCACGCGGTCTTAACCATGACCGTGTCTTTACGACACATGCCTTTACCACGCATGCCTTAACCACGCAATTTTATGGTAAATACATGACTGGTAAAGGGACATGTGTGGTAAAGATCACACTCCTGTCCCTCTCCCCTAATCCCTAAAAATTGCCCCCTACCGTCTAATCTATCCATCCCAGGCATATAAACTACCCTGACGTCTATCCTGATCCTTAAAATTCAACCCCCATTCCTCAAAATACTACTCCAACCCCAGCCCCCTTCTTGAGCCCTAAAAACATCCCCACCCTGTTAAACCTTCCCTACCTCCCCCTGCCCCTTGCCCAAGTGCCCCCTCGAACTGTAAACTGCCCCTTTCCAGTCCCCTGGCCTCAGCCCTAAAACCCAGCCACCTAAAAAGTACTCCAAAACCAGCCACCCTCCCTGAGCCCTAAAACCAGTCCTACCACCTAAAACCTACCCCCGCCTGCCCCCTGCACCAGCCCAACGGCCCCCCAGCCTATAAACATTCCCTTTTATGTCCCCTACCCTGAGCCCTAAAACTCATGACCCCCCAGCCCTGAAAACTACCAGACCCCCAGGCCCCCAAAACTATCCTAGCCCCCATAACTACCACCATCCCCTACAAACTACCACCACCCCAAAACCCCACTTACCTTACCGCCTTGCAATCCTTCCTCTTCCTGCTTCCTGCTCTTCGGCCAGCTAGCCAGCAACTTGACCACGCATATGCGTGGTTAAGGCATATGCGCTGTCAAGGCATATGTGTGGTTAAGGCAAGCATGGTAGGGCTTGCAATGTCAGAACACACGTGGCTGAGGCCGCTGTGTTCCAACTGTTTTTCTCATAAGGACACCCTAGGAAATGTAGCATCACTGTAGGAACATATTTTAAAACAACAATGGATACCACTCACACATCAACTGACAGAGCCATGCAGCCAGGTACACACCCACTCACATGCCTATACAGCCACTCAGACATCCACTCACACAGTGATACAGTCACACAGCCACTCAGATGACACTTTAGAAATAGTATTACTCATCAGTAGTAGAGAGAGTATAGTAATTTAACGTATAGGGTAGATTAGTATTTATCTTTAAGTTTCAGAAATGTTAACAAAACACTTACACTCACTAGATGATGCCAGCAGTGATGTCATTTGAGATGTCATCAGTGATGTCACTGATCATGTCATGAGTGATGTACTAGGCGAGATCATAAGAAGTGCAGTGCGGGGGCATTCGTTATAGTTAGCTCATGTAACTATAAATGCTGAATATCCATGGTGTTTTGCGTGTAACATCTGAGCCTAAGTATAAAGTCCCAGTAACTTTTTTCTTTTACTGAATTTCTAAGGTTTTTTAAATTCTATTTTCTAACTATAACAACACTGTAATCTTTGATTTTATAAGGGAATTTTGAAGCATTGTTAAATTTTATTTCCTATCCATAATGTCCCTGTAAACATTGTTTTTCAACTGAATTTCAAAGGTTTAAAAAAAAATGTATTTCCTAACAGTATCCTGTAACATTTGAGAGTATGTGTGTGTGAGTGGCTGTATAGGTCGGTGATTAGGTATGTGATGGCTGTATGGGTCTGTGGCACATGGTTGATGGGATTAAATGCAGGAGTTAGAAGAGATTAATTATGATTAGGTTGCAGAGGTATGACTTTCAGCAGAAGGAGGGAAGATTGTGATCGTGTAAATGAGTTGGGAGAAATTTGATGAAATAGAGAATAGTCAAACATGCATTTCTCATAGTAGGTTGTCCTGAGACAGAGGAGGCATGCAGAGCCTGGAAGGGATGAAGAGAGACATTTGAAAGAGAGAATAAAAAAGGAGAGGCGGCAAACAGAATTTTAATCAAAGGAAGTTTTTAAATGCCGGATTCAAGGACTGTAGTGAATATTTTTGAGACAGCATGCTGTTTGAGGATGCAAGGATGTATAAAGAAGCAACATTATTTACTTGTGAAGATTGTGCTATATCAGAAATTTTTAATAGGTACTAGAAGCAGGTAAAACCATCTCTTTGTTGCTACACTACTGCTAGACAACAGTCAGTTGTTAAGCGGCCTTATTTCAATAACAGTTGCAGCTGTCACGGGTGGGCACTCGCCTGCGCCCACCCAGTCATCTTTACAACAGGATATTCATGCCCCGCCTTGGCGTCATAGCGGCAACGCATCTGCCTATTTCTTCTGACTACGTAGGCCGGTCGGGGGTTGCGCTCTGATTACAGACAATTGTGCAGTTGCTCCTCAATTATACGTGCCGCAGCCGGTTCCGGCCTTTGTTGCTGATGTAAGCTTTACATCCAGGGCAGTTTTAGGCTCCCAGTTTATTAGGATTGTGAAGAATTATTTTGCGGCCAGCAGAGACTCTCAAAGAGCGTCCATCTTGCTGCTCGGCCCGCCACGCCCCCAAGCCTTTGTCTACCTTAATTACACTTCATTGCAGAGCCGCCACACCTCTTTGTGCCTCTATTGTGAGCAATCCAGTCTGGAGACTGCCCTGCTGTGAGGGGCATCACTACACAAATGCTGGTTCTGAAGCGCAGCCTGGAAGACATTTGAAATGTAAATGTAGTGAAATTTCCCTTTCCTTATCAGGAAAAGTAGCTGCCACAGTCCTCCTGTTTTTGCAGGTATGGGCAATTTTAATGGCAGGAAAATAATTGTGAATTTGCTTCGACGGCACGTAGGTGTGTGTTTGTACAGCATCCTGTGTGAAAGTACGTCTGTACTTCTATTGTTTCTTGCAATTTAGCCGCTGGATGGAACCCTCCCACTGCAGTGCGTGTCCTACCTGTCGCTGACAATTCCATTTGCAGTCATGAAGGCAGCCATCCTGAATCTCATTAGGAGGGGCAGTCTGCGTCTGCCCATCCTCGTCTCCCGCCTGACCTGTAGTGGAGTTACAGCCTTCAATTCCCCAGAGAGTCTCCTTTTAATCCTACCTCAAAAATCTGAAACTATGTGTATGTTCCGATCTTTCACTTGGGAAACTAGACATCAACACAAAGGCCCTTTTGCTAAAAATAGCTCAAAGCAGAACATTTACAGAATCAGATGAATACATTGTATTAGCACAAACACCCGTGCCATTTGCAGTGGCTACTTTTCTGAAGCCTTCTTAGATCAGGAGGCATGTCATTGGGTTGCGGATTGGGTGCCCAAACCCATGTCCAATCTACAGTTTCAGGACTAATCCCAAAAAGCCAAGTAAGCTTCGCAAGCCAATGAACTGACTAGATTTGAAATTGATGACAATAAAACCTTCTGTGTTCAGTGCCTCAAGGCCATAAAACATCTTGCAAGCGCTGCGGCTACCCACCATTTATTATCTCCAGTATCCTATAATCTCTGCTCTTCTGAAGTGATAGAACGTGACCTGTTTTGTCATACTAAAACGTTTTGCTAAGGCACCAAAGACCATTCAGTCTGTAATGTGCGCTGAATGTAAATGAGCTTCACTATCTCAAATGCACCATTATTATGAGCCCCATGAACCCTCTTAACTTGCACAGTTTAGTGGGGGAGGGGTGAAGTTAGACACTGGACACTGCAGACTGGAGCCTCAGCTGTCGGTGTCTTATGGGAGATGAGCAGGCTCTGCATTCTTAGACAGTCTGAATGAAGTTGGAAGTAAGAAATGTTTCCTGGGCATGAACAAAGTATGGATGTCTGTGGTGCCATCACCAATTTTTTACTAAGGACTCCAAGAAACAAATAACAAAAACGGGTCTTTCTGGGAAGGTCCTTGTGTAGCCTATGGGAAAGAATTTTACAACCCCACTTACCTGCCTCTGAAAGACTCCAGTGAGATGCACTGTTCTTAAAGGAGTTCCCTTCTTTATCTTTTTGCATGTTGACTTGTAACATGCCTTTGTCTATGTGTTAACAAAGGTGGAGCACAGAAAAGAAAAGCGATAAATGTCCTACCTTACAGCATAAGATCCTTCTCTTTGTATCTGGAGGCAGAAGCTTCAGCCTGTAGGCTATCTGGGGTAACAGCATGAGATGAGGCACCGTTCTCAATCAGAGACTATTTCCAAAAATGTTGTTTCTCCGTCCCCAGGCCGTGTGCTCCCTCACAGTATGGGTCTGCAAGAGAGGCTGTGCTGGGTCCCTAGCTACACTGCCAATCACCGTTGTGCGTCAGTGCAATGAAGGTAATATGTAATATAAAACTTCCTTTGGGAGAAAGGATTACAAGCAAAGCACGCACACTGATGCCATTCACGGGAGAGAAAGGAGTATATTCATATGCACAGCAAACAGCCTACATGGAAGAATAAAAGGGGTACATACACGTACAGTAGCCACCCACATGGGCCGCATCTAGCCAGTGTACTTGTTATAAAAAAAACAGCGGAGATGGTGGCCTCTGGGGCACAAAGGAGCCTTAGGAGGAGGCCCCCAGTTGCCCCCCTCCTTTTAATTTTGCATTGCCACTAACTACCAGGAACTGGCCTGCCCTGAGCGCTATCCTGTTAATTCATGAATCTATCACAAGTTTCACTGCAAAAATGTAAAGAAATGAAGTTATTTATTCCTGACGGGCCCCAGCATCAGACCTAGGGTATATGGGTATTCCTACCCAGCCCCTTCTCTTTTTGTAAGCTCTTTGCTTGGGACTTGGCTAATTACGAGTCCTAAGATGGCTGCCAGCACTTTCTGATGGAAGTGGTGGCACCCAATCAGATCTCTGCACGAGATAGGGGGATTCGCTGAGCGGTCGCTTCCCTAGAGATACAAATTTGGTTTCCTTTCAATTAATCTACTGAACAGATTTACACAAAAAAACAAAAAGGCCCCTTATTGACCCAGAGATACCTTTCTGCCAAAGTTGGTGTAATTCCGTTCAGTGGTTTGGGTTGTAGTCGTGGTCAAAATACCTATTGGAATTAACATGTGAAGTGCACTTTTGTGACCCCTACTTTCTCTCAGCCTCCGCTTGACAGATCACCCCCAAACTTACCATACCCAACGAGAATCACTGGTGGACTTTAAAAACAAATCGTGAATATTCATCAAATGGCACTAAATATATAGGCAAGTCAAAAAGCGCTTTTCTTATGGAAACTAAGGGTCTCATTTTGAGTTTGACTGTAAGGGAACTGCCATTGAACCCGGAAACCCCGCTACCTAGTTGGCGGTCTGCCCCCATATTAAGATGTTGGCGGTTTGTAGAACGAAGGACTGCCAGAGCACTGCTGCCACCACCAGCCATTCATCGTCTGCCTTGCCGGCGGTAGGGTGAAAGCAGCTGTTAGAGGGTGGTTTTGACAAGCTCACCACCATCGGAATTACGAGTTGGTTTTCTGTCGAGCCGACCATGGCAGGAAGACTGCCTGCTTTGAGTTGGCAGAATCGAAGGAATTGGGGTGCATACTCACCCATTTCATTTTCTTCTCTTCAGTCTCCCACACGGCTCCCTTCCTCCAGGGCTCCCTTTCACAGCAGCATCTTCACCCCAAAGAAAATGACCCTGTTGGTGCCGAAGTCCAGGTAAGTCAGTTTTTCAGTATGTATCCATTGACTGGACTGGGCACATATGATCCGGGCCACAGCAATAGGAAAGTAGTGGTAGTAGGTATTTTTTCATATGTCATGCATTTGTGTACATTTAACACTTGTGCAACCAAAATATACCCAAATACATCAACACATATGAAAAAATATTCCCTGCCATCAAAAACACAGCTGCTGGCCCAGCAAGAACATCCTGATACGGCGGGCAGGAGACTGCAGCGGTGGCAGTATGGTGGTAAGACAGCCAAACTTATAATCAGGCTCTATGTCCTAACTATAACTACGTACGGATGACCCCCAGTCCCCCAGTAGGTAATACATATAAATACTATAGTACTATATATATATATATATATATATATATATATATATATTATCTACTAGGCGGTCGCCAGTAGATAGTTATAGTTAGGACCGTGTTTCCATAGGAAATCTGAAAATTCTATTTTGAATAACTTTGGCGCCGGTTGACGAATCCTCGCAAATTTTTCAAAATAGGTGGGGCGCTCCGCTCCGCTCCTACCCTGAAAGTCTCGGGGTGATTAGTCAAGCGGGGGCCGAGAAAAAAGGGGGGTCCCAAAACGCGTTTTCCCCATGCATTTTTCCATAGGGACCTTTAGTCCAAGGTACAGCCCGAACGGCTGAACAGAATTACTTGAAATTTGGCAGAGAGGTAGTCCTCAGGTCAGGGATGTGCCTTTTGAATATCTGGAGTCAATCTGTTCAGTAGTTCCTGAGAAAATTTCAGTTAAAAGTACATATATAGCTATAGGCGCGCACCGTGCGCGCACGGTGCGCGCACAGTGACGGGCGCGAGCGCAATTCTGATTGGTTGTTAGATGTCAGTAAACATTCGAATCGGTCGAAATCAGGAAGTGTCGGCCGCCATTTTGTCTCTCGCAGTCTGAGGCAATGAAAAACAAAGGTGGAGAAGGTGAAAAGGGGGCAGGGTGGACAGTTCCTGACCCCCTAGCCTGTGTCAGGGGGTCACTGAAGGACCCCCAAGGGTGAAAAAAACATTTATTTTTTTGACAAAAAGCGCGGGGTACGCGCACCGTGCACGCACGGCACGCACAACGCCTTGTGGGTGCTCGGTGCGCGAAGCGCACCGAACGCCCACAGCGAACGCACAGTGCGCGAAGCGCACACGGTGAAAAACCTGAAAAAAAAATAATAATAATAAATACATAACTTAGCATTTAAAAAAACGTACAAATTCACTTAAAAAACCATAGGTTTCACACACGTTATAGTTAGGAATTAGCATTTAAAAAACCTTGCAAATTCACTTAAAAAACCATAGGTTTCACACATGTTATAGTTAGCTGGACATTTCCCTCGTAAAAAAACAATGAAATTCCCCCGTTATAGTTAGTGCAGGCAACTATAACTCACGCGACCGCAATCCTCTGCTGATGACGTCAGATATTACATCACTGATTACATATGTGTCTTTCTGAAAAATAAATATTTGTAATATATGTATAGCTAAAGATTAATGGAAGAAGACATGGGTAAATAGGTGTCTAAATACAGTGATGTAATATCTGACGTCATCAGCAGAGGATTGCGGTCGCGTGAGTTATAGTTGCCTGCACTAACTATAACGGGGGAATTTCATTGTTTTTTTACGAGGGAAATGTCCAGCTAACTATAACATGTGTGAAACCTATGGTATTTTAAGTGAATATATATATATTTATATATAGTACCTACTGGCAGTCACCAGAAGGTAGTTTTAATTAGGACCTTGTTGCTATTCAAAAAGCGTTTTTTTTCCCCAAATAACTTTTGCGTCGTTTCACGAAGCTTTGCGAATTTTTCAAAACTAGTGTAGCGTTCCGGTCAGCTCCTGTCTTGAACGTTTTGGGGTGATTCTTCAAGTGGGGGCCGAGAAAAAAGGGGGTCCCAAAACACGTTTTCCCCATGTAAATTTCCATAGGATACTTTAGACAAAGCTAGAGCCCAAACTGCTAAACAGAATTACACCAAATTTGGCGAAAAGTTAGTCCTTCGTTCAGAAAGAGCCCTTTTTGTTAAATGGTGTAGATCCGTTGAGTAGTTGCTGAAAAATTAAAGAAAGAAAACATTTATATATCTGAGCACCATGGAGGGTTCCCGAACCCTCCCAGGCACAAGCTTCTCTCTGATTGGCTGCTAACACTCCAAACCAGGAAGTAGACCTGAGTTACAAGAAAACAGTGAAAAAGAAGTTAAAAAAGAAGAAAAGGAAGCAGGGTAGAAACACCCTGACCCCCTAGGCCTGCTCAGGGGGTCCCACAAGGACCCCTAGGGCCAAAAATATAGATTTTTTAAATAGTTTCGGCGGAATTGACGTTGGGGGTTGCGAATCCCACTAAACATTTTTTTTAAATGAAGTGCAGACTCCCGTGCTTCATTTTAATGAGGCCCCCAGGCGGGCCATGTCCCGGGGGCAATCCCAGAATGAAAAAGCAACCTCAGTATTTGGACCCTTGCAGAGCAAGCACAGTACTCAATAACTGCCAACTGATCAGTATAGCGAAGATGACCTGTCCGCAGTAGGATCCTGGGCTGCTTGTGGTAGACATTGAATGTGTTGAGCGGTTAGTGCATCACTAATGCTGTTGAAAGGTAGCTCACTCAAAACTGTGTTTCAAACCTGCTGCTTGGATGTAATAACAGTGAAAAAAGCACTTGAGTGCTGAGGAGGGACACCTGACAAGTCCCGGGGATTAGCTGGTGTGTAGAGGGAGCATCAGAGAAGAACCTGTCTGTGTTGCCCTGCGGGTGGGAGCCCGCACAAAGCAGTGCTCGGCAGGGGCTCCTCCAAACACCAGTGAACCACTCCAGCCCCCGCCTCGTGCTAGCCATTGCCTCTCAGCGCTGAGGTATCACGCCCTTCCACCAGCCAGGGAGGAGGTAGCGCACCAGCGCCAGAAACAAAGGCTGCGGTCCGAGATGGCTTCCCTGAGCCTCAGCTTCTTCCGCAAAAAGAGCATCAGCAGGAATGCGACAGTGGAGTGGAAGAACCTGATCACAGTGTGCAGGTAAATCCTGGGGCAGGGTTGGCTGCGGGGCGGCGGGGAGTGTGGGGCACACAGCTGTGGGTGGGCAGCAGAGGCTACCGTGACTGCTCGCAGCAGCGCTCCCTTCTTCTTCTCAGAAGCGCCCCTCTGTCTGGAGATGACTTCATGTTTGCGCCCTTCTATCTGTACAGATTGATGTGAACAGGCTTTACCATAACCCAGAGTCTGCGAGCAGTGTTGAGGGGTAATGTCACCCGAGCTTGCAAGCTTCTGGTGCTTGCCATGGCAGAATGTGCAGGGGCATGAGGGACGTGTAGAGGTATTATGAGTAAGAGTGTGAGTTGAAGGTGCGTACAGAGTGAGGAGTATGAGGGACGTGTAGCGGCAGTGTGAGTGCTAGGGGCCGGTGCATGGAGTGTGAGCAGGTGTAGAGGCAGTGTGCGAGGGGCAGGTGCATGCAGTGTGAGGGAAACATAGAGGCAGTTTGTGACAGGTGTGCGAGGGGCAGGTGCATGCAGTGTGAGGGAAACATAAAGGCTGTTTGTGGCAGGTGTGTGAGGGCAGTTGCATGCAGTGTGAGGGAGATGTAAAGGCAGTGTGAGCTGGTGTGCGAGGGCAGGTACATGCAGTGTGAGGGAGATGTGGAGGCAGTGTGAGCAGGTGTGCGAGGGGCAGGTGCATGCAGTGTGAGGGAGGTGTAGAGGCAGTGTGAGCAGGTGTGCAATGGGCAGGTGCATGCAGTGTGAGGGAGGTGTAGAGGCAGTGTGAACAGGTGTGTGAGGGGCAGGTGCATGCAGTATGAGGGAGGTATAGAGGCAGTGTGTTTAAGGAGTTAGGGGCAGGTAGAGGCAGTACGAGGGTGTGTGACAAGGGTATACAGAGAGAAGCACGAGTAGAGGCAGCGTAGGTAGTGGTGCTTAGGGTATGTATGGAGATAATGTGGGAAAGTGTGTGGGACATCTGCAGAAACAGCAGTTGTGAGGAGCATGTGTAAATGTGTGTAAGAGACTGGAGTGTACAAAGGGCACAGCTTCCAGGAGCCTCCAGATCCTTCAGTGGCCCTCATTCAGCCAAGGCCAATGATTATCTGTGCGATATGGGAGACTAAGTGGGCCTTCTTCGCATTCTGCAGGGTTTGCTCTCATTGTGTGTTACTCTGCTGACAGTTTGGAGTGTGAGATCTGAAATGCTCAGCATGCTCAAAGCAAGAGGGTGCATGTGTGAAGACTGCATATGTGTTAGGGGGCATGCATGAAGACTGCATGTGTGTCGGGGGCATGTGTAAAGACTGCATGTGTGTCAGGGGGCATGTGTAAAAACTGCATGTGTGTCTGGAGGGCATGTTGAGAGACTGCATGTGTGTCTGGGGGGCATGTAGAGAGACTGCATGTGTATCAGGGGCAAGTGTGCAGAGAAAAACTTGTTGCGTATTGCAGTTGAGGTATTGTACAGTAATTTCTATTCCGGTACACATTGCATTTAGGAGTTTTCACAGCTAATGGCACTCCTCTGGTTTTTGTACAATAAACTTCGGCAGGCTTACTGATCGACATGTGGATTTTGGTTCTGTAAGAATCAACATCCGCACATTAGTATCTGGTAAGGGGACAAACGCGTAATTGAGAGGGATATGTCAGACCTGATACATATCAACCCAGCATTGTTGGATATTATTGAGTAGAATAAATATCAGCCCAGCCACCTGGCCAGGTGGAGTGAGGGGCATCTGAGGTGCACTTATGAAAACAGAAAAACTAGCGTACAATGGAATTTCTGCATTTGCAAGTTTGTTGCTTACAGGGTTTTCACTGTTTCTTGGTGATGCGCCTGCAGAAGTGTCCTCCACAGGCTGCGTTCCATTGTGGAAACGCATACATTTGCTGTGGTAGAAAGCAGGAGTATTTATTTTATTTTGTCCATTAGTTGACTGGAGTAGATACCTGTCCTAACAGAAGTTGTGTGCATAGTTGGAAATGCAGTGCCAAAGACCAGAACACAGCATTGCTCGGTAACTCAAAGAAATTGTGGTGATAGAAGCCAGGTGGGTGACCTCCAGATACATGCTCTACAAGACAAACAATGTAATAAGGGCATTCTGGCTAACCAATGAGCATTGTAGTATTCTCATATCCTTTAATGGGCCCCTAAAGAACTTTATGTGTGGGAGGTGTTGGTAGACGTGTTGACTAAGATTGTCATTAGGTATATATTTATGCAATGCAGTATTTGTGGGAAGAGGAGAGAGATTATTCTGGCATTATCATTCTTGAACCAGGTGGACATGATTTGAGTTTTTCAACTAATTGAGGGAGGGGATGGATTGAAGCTAGAATAAATGTTTCAATGAAGTGGCAGAGAGCTTGAAATATATGAATTTAGGAGGAGCAAAGGGGGATTTGAGTAAGCAGGTAAAGGTTGGCTGAGTGGAATGGAAGGCATTGCCTCATAGATTGTGAGGGGTAGGATGGAGATGTACTGTTCATGGCTTGAGACACCAGGCTGGATTCTTTTTACTGTACCATGCAAGTGATTTGTCTACCATCTGTCCACTTACTTGATGTTGGTGTGATGAGGATTGTGTGTGTCTTGGCAGACGTTGAAGATTCATGTTGAAATAATGTATAATTTGATTAGGGAGAAAAAAATGAATATGTGAAAATTCCACCAGTTGGGAATTGTGGTGGTCCAGCCTACTGGAGACCACTATATTTATCAGTAGCAAATTAGCATAAAAAAGGAGATATTGGAAAATGTTCTCGTTATTGAGCAGTGAAGGTATGACTCTGTTAAGGTTCTTGTAGAGAATGATGCCAGTCTCTATTTGACGGTAAATTGTACTCCAAGGTTCCTGGATGTTGTCAAGATGTCAGTCAAGTGCATAGGAGGCTGATCTAGCTGGGAAGTAGAGGATCTTGGTGGAGTTGAGCACTAGGTAGGAGAGTGCTTTTTATGTAAAGTAGTAAAGACAAGGGCTTTATAGGAAGAAAAGCAGAAACATGTGGATATTTGTTGCCTATAGATGTGATATGAAACTAATTTCAGTAATGACTTAACCAAAGGAGAGATCGTTCATGGATGCCAGCTGGGTTATTGCGCCTGCTGCGGAGGTGCTGATACAACCGCAGATTGGAATCCGGCCAACTTGCCATTCTGTGGCGGCCCACGAAGCACCAAAGTGCTTTAATGCTAACGTCAGCTCTCAGCCTTGAGATACCGTTCTGTTGGCGCTATATAAATGGTTTAAAAGTTAGTGGTTGTCTGCCACAGGATCAGTTTCTGACCTGGAAGTTGTGGAAAGTGCCCCAGGGCTGTGTTTTCTCGGCTCTTTCTAGCTAAGATGATGGATGGTGCCAGTGGGGGAGGGGGTGGCGCTGAAGATGCCTCCAGCCCCTGGAGTCATCAGGTAGCTAGCTGCAGGAGAGATAAGAAATGGAGCGACGTCCGCGCAGCGCACAAAGGCGGTGGATGAAGACTTTCCCCCGGGTACCCCGGCGGGAGGCGGGTGGGGGGAGGGAAGGTCAGTCGCTGGTGAGGGTGTGCAGTAGCTGTTCTGGGAGGTCTGGGCACAGCAGCATCCCTCCAGGCCAAGCTCCGGAGACAGTAGCTTCTCTTGGACCAGCTGCTGGTAATGGATGGATGGGCAGAGGGGAGGCGGTGTGGGAGGGGAAGATGAAAGAGGCTGGGCATGGGCAGGGGAAGGAAGTCGAGACACAGAGTACACAGTGAAAGAGGGGAGAGGTAGGGGCGAGGGAGCTGAGAAGAGGAGGAACGTAGGAAGAAGTGTGTGCGCAGGGGGGTTGTTAAAATAGGGGTGGCATTGAGAGAAGAGGAAAACACAAAGAAATCTAAAATTCAAAAACAAAATAAAAGGATTGTGGATGCTAGTACGCCTGTCTTTTAAATTATTGCCTCCTAAGAAATAATGAGTCTAGGCTTTCAAAAACTCATCATGCTAGCACTCTGTTGCCCAACTTAGCGCTCATGCATTCATCCATCCATTGACTCATTTGTGCATTCCCACCCTTATATAGCTACAGAAAGTTTCCAGACAGACTCCAACACTTATGCAAGATAAATTGAAAGAATAAACATAGGACAAACATGAGCTTTCAATAAATACAAATAAACCTATCTGCAGGTAGGCATCTTACAATGGTTTTGTGCATGGTATTTGATAGTTTTGAAGTTCCTTCATGGCTGCCACCAGAGCTTTATGAGGGCAGAGTAACTCTGAGTCTCAGACCTGGTAGTGGTTAAACGCTAACATAGAAATGGGTCCTCACTGGGGCCTTTAGGTATGCCCTTAACTTTACAGACAAAAACACTGATCGATTTCTGGGCAATTAATTTAAAACATGGTATTGTAATCGAAGTCAGCAACTTATTTTCTGTTTTTTAAATATTTTACATATTTTACTTTATCGTCCATTCACTACAAGTTTTTGTTATTTTTGATGTTATGTTTCTGTAGTTTTTTGAAACATAATACTCTGTATATTGTAAACTTTGAGCTGAGTTGCATCCGTATGTTTATAATGGACTACGATTGATAGTTTTGCAGTCGAGGCTGAGGAAAGTGAGAGTTCCTCACAGGGGCTGTAAATGGGTGAAAAGGTGCTCACAATACATGGACATCCAATCCTTGGCCTCTCTGCAGAGAGCAAATATTATTAGTCACGTATGTCTGTTGCATAACTGTGATTCTTTGCAAACTTGTGTGAAGGAGATAAAACAAAGGTCAAAATATGGGCAAATACAGTGCCTAGAGGTGAGTGGGGGCTATTTGTATGTGTGTGCTGGGATGGTAAAGTGATGGAGACTGAAGAAGTATACAGTCAGAGTAGAGTGAAAGGATGGTGTTGAAGAGGAAAGAGATAGGGTGTAAGATGTGCACATGGGGATTTCTAAAGATTTGAAGAGAAAAAGGGCACAAGTGTCTAACAGACTGCATATGAATGAGTTGTGAAAGGAAGATCAGTCAGACCCATAATTTCCAAGGCCACTCTCCTTTACGAAACTCCACCTCATTTTTCACCACATTTTAAGCCCTGGCCGCCCCGAACCAATGTGTTGACCATCTTCGAATGGTAATACAGTGTAATTATGGATAATACCATACCATGACGGCCGCCTGGACTAAAGGCTGTGGCTTCGCAGGATGCGGTGCACTGCAGATTAAATAAATGGCAGGCAAGCAGCCTTCAGCGCTCTCTGGGGAGCTATAGTGTGCTCTAAAGACAATTACAATAAAAGGGTGAGAAGGAAAGAAACCATTGGAAAAATTGGAAAACTGAACAACTGGCCCACCAGTCCTGTCGCTGAAGTGCTCTTATTTTCAAGTGGATGTGCCTATGATCAGAAAAGTGCTGGGACTCATTTGGTACCAAAGCCAGTGTCTGAAATCAGCGACCCATTTCCCCACACTGAATGGCATCATGGCTACAAACAGAGAACTTCAGCCATTGGCTCTCTTGCACTGGTTTTATGGCTCTGGAAGTGGCAGTATTTTTCTGATCTAATTTCTTTCCTTCTCCTATTTTCTAAATGTGTATTTATATACATCTCTCTCTCTCTCTCTTTCTCTCTCTCTCTCTCTCTCTCTCTCTATATATATATATATATATTTATATATATATATATATTATTTATTTTTTTTCACTAAAAAAACATAGGTCTCAGGGAGGTTATAGTTAGAAATTAGCATTTAAATAACCTTTGAAATTCACTAAATAAACCATAGGTTTCAGGGATGTTATAGTTAGAAATTAGCATTTAAAAAACATTTGAAACTCACTGAAAAAACCATAGGTTTCAGGCACATTATAGTTAGAAATTAGCATTTAATAAACCTTAGAAATTCACTGAAAAAACCATAGGTTTCAGGGATGTTATAGTTAGTTGGACATTTTACTCGTACAAAACCAGAGAAATTTGTCCGTTATACTTAATAGAGGTAACTATAACTTGCGCCCCGCAAAGCACTGATGATGATGTCACATATTAAATCACTTATAACATGGTCATTGACATCACTGATGACATCACTGATGACATCATCCATGTGATAATCTGATGCACCTCCTCAAACCCTAATAAAATCTTTGATACGCCCACTCCAAAATACAGACTACAATATCAAAACCATAGACACTCCAACACCAATAACTACATACCCACTCACTGATTCTTAGCTCTACATACCAATCTACTCACTCACCCATACAGTCACTCATACTTTCAGTCACTCATCAGTACAGGACTATCATATGCACTCATACACCTATATAGACACTCACACACTGCCAATCACCCATAGAGTTACTCAGACACCTAGTCAGTCATGCAAATAATTAATCACACTCCCATTTACTCACCTATACAGTTATACACACACCACCTCACTTACTCAAACAGATATTAACACATACTTATGCTCTTATACAATTACTGATACAAGCACACATCCATACAGCCACTCTCACATTCACCCACTCTCACTTGTAGTCATTTATATATTCCAACACTCACATATACTACCTTTCACATATGTAATTACTCACACATGTACCACTGAGACATTCATTTACTCACCAACACACCCATACACATACTCGCCTACTCATACAGTCCATCACAGATGCACTCTTGAATCCATACACCCAGTTGATCACCCACTCACACATCTATGCACAGATTCACCCGCCACCCACACAAACACTCAGGCACCCATACATATACTTAGACAACCAATCAATTACCCATATAGACACTCATGTAGCTATTCACCAACCCATGCAGCCTTATCCATTCAGACACTTATACACCCACTCATTCTTCAATACACCTTAGCATATATATATATATATGTATATATATATATATATATATATATATATATATATATATATATATATATATATATATATATATATATATATATATATATATATATATATTTAAAACATATTTAAACTTTAAAGAAACACACATTCACTGGATTATGTCATCAGTGATGTCATATGTGATGGCATCAGTGATGTCATCAGTGATGTCACTGACCATGTCATGAGTGATGTAGTATGTGACGTCATCAGCAGTGAATTGCGGGGGTGTGAGTTATAGTTAGCTCTACTACCTATAATGGCCAAATTTCTTTGGTTTTGTATGAGTGAAATATCCAACTAACTATAACGTCCCTAAAACCTATGGCATTTCGATGGTACAACCACCTTGCTCACAAAGCGTAGACACCATTACAAAGTTACTTTATACTGCCATGGGTACCACGCACATAGGCACAGGTTGAAAAGAAATACTTCCATTTTCTTTGTTCTCTTATTAAATACAAAACAAAATTGCATAACTTATACACATATGCTACCTGTGCAATTACTGTATATTCCTTCCTTATAAAATTATCGAAATTGATTTTATACATTATATAAAATAGAAATTGAAATACATTTTACTAAAGACAGGATTTATGTCACACACACATATATATAGAGAGAGAGAGAGACAAAGAGAGAGAGATAATATATAGACATATAGATATAGATTCATATAGATATAGGTATAGATATATATTTTTGTCAAATTTGGTAGAATACCTTACAGCTGTTTTTCTATATCGCTTTAGAAAATTGAGATGGAGCTTCACTGATGTGCTCTTCTGACGGCCCAATGGAGTGAGAAATTTCTACAGTTTGGCAATTCGACTGCCCACCAGATTCAGAATCAAATGGACAGTTTTCACTGTCTCTAACCACCAAGTAAAGCTTGGTAATAAGTGGCAGTGACAACTGCAAAATGACCCCCATAGCATAGGAGACAACTCCCAACATGTGGTAGACAAAATTCTGCTTTGAGATTTCTTTTTTGAAAAAACTAAAACATGTAAAAAGTTTAATGAAGGGTAACATAATTTTAATACTGTAACAGGGACTGCTGCCATAGCAGTTCTTGACAATGTTAAGAAATGCCTGCTGGGCTGACGGACACCTCTAAACCTGGTGGGCAGAGGACCCTCGCTATGGTAGGTGCAATGTAGTCTGTTATACCAATGGATTCACCTCTGTCCGCAAAATTCTGGCCCTTTGTGGAAGTGACTCTGTTCATCGTTTCACTTATAAACAGAATAAAAATAATGTAATTAAAATAATATGTTGTTCATCTAAACAAGATTGATGTCAAGTACTGCATCATCCAGTGGCCTTTTCAAATGAGTGAGGTCTCTTGTAGCACATGAATACACACTCATTGGACAAGAGCTCAAGAGATCCTCACTCTAGTTGTGGACTGACTATCCAGTAGAAGGGCCATTTTTTAGAGTTTGTGATGCAGCGCTGTGCAGCTAATCACCTTGCTGCGCCACACCAGAGGTAAAGGGTGGAAACGCACAGTATTCATCCAATACAGCGCAATTCTATCCTAACCCATTGTACTGGTGCTGTTTTGTCTGCCAAGCGCCAATGCTGGCACCTTTCCACCATGGTGCTAGGGTGCCTTTGTTGCATGCAGAGGAGTTTTTGTGCACCTACCTACACACAAACAATCCTGAGAGTTTTTTCATCAACAGAATTACACCGAGTTTGGAAGGAAGGTAGATTTTGATTCACAGATCATGCTTTCAGTTATCTGGTGTAAGTCTGTTAAGTAGTTGTTGTGAAAATTAAGGAAATTCTAATTTGTTTATCAGTGATTGCGACTAATTCACGACAATTTCATGATTAATCACAAATCCTTAAGCCAACAGTCGAGGATCCAATCACAGACCCACTCAAAACTCATACACCCATTCAAAGAGCCACTGAGTCATTTATTAATCCTCTGACAGACCTACTCAAACACTCGCAAGTCTAGTTACAGACCCACTCTGAGACTGACGCTCCCACTCACAAATGTGCTCCGACACTCATGAATCCACTTGCAGATCCTCTGAGACACTTATAAACCCAGTTCAGATCCACTCAGACACTCATGCACCCATTTTTCCGTCCAGTGGTTCGAGCTGCAGGCATGTCTTAAGACTCAATGGGAATTAACATGGGAAACATACTTTTCGGAACCTTCCTTTTTCTCAGCCCCTGCTTGATGAAACGCCCCAAGAAATAAGAATAATAAAGTGTGGTCTAATAGAGTACATCAATTGCTCCTCTATGTTTAATACTGAATACTTTCAGATTCTTGGTCTCTTAATCAGTGAGATTTAAAGTATGAAAGAGAAAAATGTCAGAATTCAAGGTTTGTTAAGGCCTGTTGAGATGCTGGATAGGGGAAAGGGTGCTAATGGTGCTTTGGTGAACCTCTCACAAAGTACATACAGAAAGGAAGAGGACCAAAGAGTATCATGTTTAATGAAAGAGCAGCAACAGTGTAATGATATGTTATGCTGCAAGGAATAGGTCTGTGTGTCTCACTTTGGGAACTGCTTCTCTGATGGGAATACATTTTGAAAGCCACACTTCATATGAAAATAATTCTTCAAATGAAGTGTAAGGAAAACAAAGATTGTGTCTGTTTTATAATAGATTTACCAAGTAAGGATTTCTATCAATGACCCTGATCTCTTAATATTTCCATTTGCAGGGTGGTCACAGTGGAGGCTTCTTGGTAAAATAAACGTTTCTTTTAACCATATTTCCAAAATTATCTATGTCTGTGAAGTGACATTGATTCTAACTTGTTCCTTTACTTTTCCTTCTGCAGAGCTTATGAGTGCCGGTAAAAAACCCTTTATTTTACTATGTGTATTACAATGCACTGTTTAAGGTAGCATCCATTTTCACTGGTTTAAATCCAGAGCTGGAGTGGGTATTGTTTTCACTTTGCTGAGCTCTGTTCAGAGTACCACTTGATTGAAGAAAAACACATTTCAATACAGCCTGTATGAATTAATGTCACTGGATCCATGGATGTGATGTGATACAGTTCTGGACTTTAACAATTCAGAGCAAGAAGCAATCCCCTCACCCAATCCACAATAATCTACATTTAGTGTAAACTTTGTGGTCTCCTTGAAGATTACTCCAAACTTACTTTAGATGCATTTCCCAAGCACATGCTAATATTGAGGTGATATGTTCATAGTGTTGATAGAGTATTGTTTTTCATCTGCAATGAGCTTCGCTGTTACTAGTGGTTTTATTCACCTTGAATATAAACACTGCTTCCACATTTACAAAGTCAACTATCGTATACCTTCATTATATTGAACTGGTTGCACCCAATGTGTATGTACCATTGAATTTGTATAGATACGTTTTATATTCTAAGAATTCTTTGCCACGGAAAAAAAGATTACAGCCCTTTTCAGCCATGTGGCTCAGTGCACAGATGTTCTAAGGTGGAGCCAGAAAATATATGTGCCACTGTGGAATATTTGTGTGGACAACAGCAGGTGTTGATGAAACATCAGTCTGTGGAACTAATTAGGAGTAATATGGTACTGGAATGGATTTAGCACGTGGTAAATTCACGTCATAGCACCATTACAAAGTAGTAAAATCAGTTTAGATCCATGGCATGGGTAATAACGATTTGAGGGCAATTTGTTTAGTTATAACATCATATGGAAGTCGCAACTGCATGGGTTATTTCTTTGACCAGGTGGTAAATGTATGCAGGGGCTCACACATAGGATGGGAAGTGGTTGAAGGTGGTGGGTAGATTGGGTGGGATTTATTTTCTAACAAGGGACAACATGTATGTTTCCCCTCATAGAGAAAAAGGGGAATGTGACTTGGCTACTACAGAAAAATTCTCATGATATTTTTCAGGTCAGTTTTACATGCTGCAAAAATCAGGTCAAGCTCTTCCACATCGGGTAACACTAAATGTGGGAAAACCTAACCTGTTTTAATATGGTGGAGCGAAATTAATGAATAAAAGCATGCATTAAATGTGTTCCTCCTTACTTGTATTCAGGTCCGATGTCTCTTAACTTTTAAGCAACTTTGAGTACTACATAACCATTAGGTTTTCAGGCCTTTCAGAGAGGATCTGGGCAGCAGACATAGCCCAAATGTCAATTGTTATGTATTTTGTAAATTAATTGGATATTTTAAACAGGATTACATAGCAATTGTGATATATTTAAAAAAAAAAACAATTTAAATAGAAACAAGTCTTTTGAGTGTAACCCTGGGCGTAGTGGGCATAGTGGGGCTACGTGGAGCATCGCGTAGTGTGGCCAAATCTATGCACACTCACGCGCTCCGCGTAGCCCCACTACGCGCCGCCCGCCTCCCGCCCGCCCTCCTTTTAAAATAAGTTAAACTATGATAAAAAAATAAAATAAAATGCCTTACCTGCAGCACGGCGTCCCGGGGCTCCCTCTTCCTCGTTGACAACTTCTTTTCTCGCAAGAAATGCGCATGCGCGGGCGTCCGCGCATGCACATTTGTGAAAAGAAGTTGTCGTCAACGAGGAAGACGGAGCCCCCGGACGCTGCGCAGGTAAGGCATTTTTATTTTATTTTTTTATCATAGTTTACCTTATTTTAAAAGGAGGGCGGGCGGGAGGCGGGCGGCGGGCGGCACGCAGGCAGCGCTACGTACACTCCGTGGGCGAAGCGGAGAACTACGCCCGGGCTTATTTGAGTGCAGTTATTTCAGTATAGCATTGTAGGGTTTGGTTTGTCTTTAGTAAAACGTGATGTAAATGTTTAAATATGATGTTCAGAAGGCGGCGTTTCAGTGAATGCTGTTGTTTTGCTGTTTTAAGATGTGCATTGTGAATTGTAAAGCAAGACGTTTTGGAAATGCATTCAAGGAGGAACAGCTAACAATGGGCCTTAAGAGCAATTGGAAATTTCAGGGCTTTTATGAAGACTCAAATTTAAAAAAGTACTGTAGTAAAGTTTAGAAGTGTGGATTAGACAGTAATTGTCTAAAATCACTGGTATGCTAACAGTTGAGGGGAAAAAAATCATAGACAAGCCTGCAGTTGGATACAATCAATACTTCAAGGAGTTTTGGTAAACCTGAAATAATGGGAAAAAAGTATGTGTTTGACATCACCCTTATGATAAAAAATATTTTAAAACTACTGCGTTTTGTGCAATAAAAGCAAGAAAAACTAGCTAAATTTTCATCAATGTCGTTGGTCGTTGGTGCTCTCTAAAGAGCATCAAAATGGTTTGGTATGGGAGTGTTAGAATACACACACAGACACACACACGTACAAAAATTTAAATGCTGGTTGACGAAGGAGGCATTGAGAACTGACTGATGCTGAGATTGTTGGTGTTTCATTGAGTAGTTTCTTTAGGTATGTATGTACTTCTATTATTTCACACAAATCAATTATTTGCTATTTTCTGTAATTTCCTTTTAGTAACGCCTGGCCGGGTATCTACATCACCTGGAAGATTCTGAACAGAATTGAATGTTAATTGCTTGATTCTTCTCTTTCCTGGCTCTTAATTCAAGGACTCAGCTTACAGATTCAGATATGCGTGTGATTGACCAACACTCTACTGTGGTCCTGCTGTCTCATCTAAATAATGTGTAATAAAATAGATAATGCATCCCACTTTCTCTGTGTCCCTGGTGTTGATTGGGTCCTCCGTGGCTTAGTGATGCTTTATAGGGTTAGAGAGCAAGATCTGAAAACACCAGACATCTATTGAGAACAGAGTACCCTTGCGATGCACCATATCTTGTATCACACTAAATGAGCATGTCCACTAGGCAACACCAGGTCATGTTTGACACCTGCTATTCTGACATTTTACTATTTTACTAGTATGTTAAGGTCCAAACCCATAGCGCCAATGATGCACAATGTTCTGAGCTACAAGGCCAGAAATGGATGGAAGTGTCACACACTACTTGGGGTACTTATGAATGCGATCTATAATGCTAGTTGGAAAATTGAACCTTGATGTCAAAATGCAGTGCTGCGAAATGGGTTGAGCTGTTTCATCATCATCATAAGACTTTATTTCGATAATCCAAGATCATAAAAGTGCAAATACAAACAAAACCAATTGGTACTATAGATGCCATATACGTACATCCCAAAATTTCCAAAGTGCAAAACATTATGCACTAAAGTCCCAATTTTTCACATAACCCATCAGCAGATTCTCTATTTCCACTAAACACGGGACACATCCTGCTGTTCCTGGGGTACCTTATACACTAGCCTGTGCAGATGTTTGAATAATAAAGTGTAGATTTAACTAGTGTCCTCACCAGGATCTTTTCCACCCAAATGGATGTGCAAATAGTAAATTCTAAAGACTTAGTAAATAACTGTGAATTCTAAAGACTTAGGGCCTCATTTATGGCATTTTGACAAAGAGCAGCGCAACAAAGCAGCTTGCTGCACTGCTCTACGCCAAAGTGAAAGTGCAGGCATGCACTGTATTTAAGCAATACAGTGCATTCCTGTCTTTTCTGCCTGCACTGGTGTCATTTTGGCAGCCTAGTGTCAACGTATGCACCGTTTGAACATGGTGAAAGGGGGCTTCCATTGCAGGCAGGATTGTTTTTGTGAAGGAAGAGTCACCTTCATGCACAAAAACAATCCTATGAGTCATTTTCTTGTTTCTATATGTGCTTCAGAATGCTGCACACATGGAAAGACTAAAGAATTAGGAGAAATTAACATATTTCTCCTGGTTACGCCTCATCTCGGGAGGACTCCGGATTTGAAGCTTTGACCGGTTTACATCAATTTGTAAATATGGGGCAGTGTCAAATTCCATGGGTGTTGCGCGAGAAAACCCTCTGGGTGCACTGTATGGTGACACAGAGATTTGAGTTGCATCCCCTTACTCATGATTTATGAGGCCACTCAAAACCATGCAGGGTGGCTTTGCATGGCTTCATAAATCTTTATGAGAGCCCTGCGTCATGCACTATAGGTGGTGCAAAAGTGACACAACGCTTTTATAAATATGCACCTTAATGTGCAATTTTCAAATTTTTCAGTGCAAGTGTTAGAATAAAAGGGCTAGTACGTCTAACACCCACATATGGGTTCAAAGCAATAAACATGTGTATACATAACAAAGTAGCAGTGGGCCATATCCATTTGTGAGGGTTTTATCAAATTGGCTCTTTGGCTAGTGTATAACATGGACCTATACATCTGAGTTGAAACACTGCTAAAATATGTATGAATTAAAGATCTATCTTATATACATGGATAAATATCAGGGGTTACATTTCATGATGAACTATCTACTTGCAGTTCAGATTAAATTAAGAGTGAAATGGAGAAGAACTCATCTGATCCTTGTTACATAACTACCTTAACAATTCCTAGTTGGTTGCTTGGGTACACTTTGAACGACCAGATCCAGGCAACCATAAGGTATTTTGAAACAGCAAATACCACCAACCTAGAGGAATCTCTCCTTAAAATCCTAAGTGCCCCCAGGTGACGTCTAGGGCCAAGATTCTTACACAATGGCAGTAGCCATTTTGTCCTCTGGGAACCATGAGCATGGAAATAAAATATATACATGTATGAGGTTTATTCTCCAATAGCCCTCCACATACTGGGCACTTTTTCCCCACACCTTGGTCACAGACCTACTTTGCAGAGAAGACTCTCATTGGGAGGGACGGGTACCCTAATTGTACAAACAGTTTCTGAGCTGGGGGGGGGGGGGTTGAGTGTAATTTCATCACCTGTCCTTTCATACATAGGGAGCATTTTAAAGTTAGTAAATTCATTAGTTAAGATGCCTCTATTACTGCACATTGTCTCTGCAGAAATGTACTTACAATATGCTACTTTGATTGCCGTTTCCTAAATGACACCATTTCTCTTTCCCACCCCATACTTGCATGTTCTCGTAATTTTAGAGGTAATGATGGATTGCACTAGACATTGTTCTCACTTTGTAGTTCCCCATAAAAGGGCTTGCTCATCGCCCTCATGAAATGCATGCCTATAGTAAATGCATACCACCATCAAAGGACGACCAGTACACTTTACAAAGTTATTGCAACAAATAAGGTTTTAAGGAAAGAGTGAAAAGCATTCAGCACTAGAGAGCCAAACAAAGAGAAAAACGACTGCATTGGAGCAAACCTTGTGTGACTAAGGGCCTGATTTTGAATTCAGTGGCCTGGTTACTCCGCCACAAAGGAGATAAATACCTGGTCTGTCTTATTGCGAGTGCATTAGATCCAAGGGTACTTGCAGTATGGTGGATGGGATATCCATCATGTTTGTGACGTAGTTGCCTGCCCACTAAATTCTAAACCAGATTTATCAAGGTTTAGCATCACCATAATGCTAAGCAAGAGGGTGCAAGGTTGACGCAGAACCTACATGAGATTTATCAAGCCACGCAAGGCCACATTGTGTACCGTGGAGTGGCTTAATAAATCTACAGTAACGCAACAGAGCGCAAATTTCTGTGTTGCATTACTCTGCCGCAGGAAGGAATTCCATGGGTGAAGCATGGGTGTTCCGATGCATCCATCCACGGATTTTAGCACATTCCCAGATTTACTATAAATGGTAGACCTGGAAATGTGTTGAAATACTACACCACCCCAGGTGAGGCGCAACGAGGAGAAATATATTTATTTCTCCTCATTTTCCCTCTTTCTATATGTGCTGCATTCTGCAGCGCACACAGAAAGAGGAAAATGGCTCTCAAGATAGTTCTTGTGCAGGAAGGTGTCCCTTCCTGCACAAAAACAATCCTTCCTACAACGCAGGCACCCTTTTATCATGATGCAGAGGTGCCTGCATTGACGTTACGCAGCCAAAAGTGCCCCAGTGTTAGGGAAGAACAGGTATGTGGCATATACTGGTAAATATGGCACATTCCTGCCCTTTACCTTTCAGGCAGCACAGCAAGGTAGTTAGCTGTGGTGCGCTGCATAAGAAAGGTAAATATGGGCCTAAATGTATTGCTATTCACTATTTTGGGGTAATTTTGCTTTGACGTTTGCATTACTTGACGAGTGGAACAATAAATTAAATGGGCAGTACCTATTTGTAATTAGTAGAAAAATAGCATTTTCAACAACCGACAATTGAAGAAAAAGAGTAAAACACTGGTTAGTTGGTCCAAATGTCCAGGCAAAATGTAACCAGTGTTGCGTATATGTAATCGGAAAATAGTGGTACAAAATTACACTGTTGCCAATACACTCAATGCAATTAGTAGCCGAATGTGTGAAACTATGACTCTGAATACAAATCATTTTCAGTATTTATTGAAAGGGAATGAAAATGAAAACACATGAACCATTGTCCAGTTGGAGGCGCTAATCTTCAATAAGTCCATAATCACTATCACAGAAGCCAAAAAGGAAACTCATCTAAATTAGTCTTTAGAATAGTTCCGTGGGCCTTGGTTAACCAGAGAGAAAGAGACAGAGAGAGAGAGTGAGAGAGAAAGAGAGAGAGAGTGAGAGAGAGAGAGAGAGAGAGAGAGAGAGAGAGCTTATGGGACCTGCCAGTCATCAGCACATCCTTGAATATATAATTCTAGTGGCATTGTGGTACAGACAGAGTCTACTTAATGATGCTCCCTTTCTCTTTCACTTAATCCTTCTGTTCAAGGAATTCAGACAGGTCAGCAGTGCTGGTTCCAGGCCAGCCGTCAGTAAAGCCTTTAAATGCTAAACAAATGTTATCGGAATATTTGAGCACTACTGCGGTAAAATCCTCTCAGCTCGTTCTCTGTAGTAATAAGTCATAGTCCATCTTGGATGCTACAGTCAAGTGATATAGTAGTGTGCAGTTATTGTTCTAGCATCTATGTAATAGGTGTCAAATTTGACTTCATATTGTGGTTAAAGAACAGTGTAAAAATGATTATCTTTTTGATTTTGTTGGAAAAGTCAACCGTCTTGCTAAAGGACCTGCAGAAAGAAACACCTAGGGAGCCTTACCCATATGCATAGGACACTTTGCACCATTTTGAAGTCACTATGCAGGCTGTTCTGCAGACACAGCCTTTGTGCAGAGTGGAACACCTTCACCAAGGTAACCTCCAGTTGACGTACCCACAACAGAAGCAGAAAGAGGTGCAAACATTCCACTCTTGGATATCAACAGCCACACAGACGGTAAAGAGAGAACATTCTGACCTCACCTAATGGACACTACTCACTCTGAACTATAGAGACTGTTGTCCCACCCTTCACTGCCACCAATTACCAAGTGTCAGAGGTACAAAAAGACTGATTAGCAGCCCCTTCTCAGCAATGAACCTAATCAAATTTTTAGCAGAGCCCTGTTTCTTCTGTCCCCAATTTAGTGTCTAGAGCTCCACCCTCCAGCTTCAGGACAGCCAGCAATATACTTTCATTGTCTGACTTTACCCTCATCTTGTACACATGAGCAGATCAGGTACTTCTATAATAAAATGAACAGGCTTCTACTACTCTGATTCACTAATACGTACAATTAATGTACCCCACTGTGACCACCCACAAAAACGCATACAACATGTGATTCAGCAACTAAACAAGGTATTATTCTAACTGCACATTGACAAGATGCTTCTAGCCAGTGTCATTGAGTGAAACAACCTTTAATAGAGAGTAGTGAGAGAAGAATATTTACTGAAGCTTTTTATTTTTTCTATGCCACTTCGATTTATGCAGGACTGACCCTGTTCCAAGATTGGTATCCAGTATATGTATAAAAGTGATGTGCTATGCTTGACATCAAGGAGGATTCAATTTTTAATATTTATATGATCTTTACACTTGAACCTGCATGGTTAAGTGGTTTGCCCTACACATGGAGATCAATATATAATGTTATTTCATTCTATAGTGTATTTCTTCAGACTGCTTGCTTGCTATCTCAGAAAGCCTTCTCCCACTGTTCTTCTAAAAGTCAGCATGCAAAATTGACCCTGACTTCCTTCCAATTGATTCCTGTTCTTTCTTAAGTGTTATCCTCTCCTCACCTTCTATTCTCTGCATGTCTTCTATTTCCGAGATTAGCCTCCTCTCATTCAAATGCCTGTCCATCTTAATCTCTTTTGTTGTAATTCTTAAAATGGCTTACACCTCATTTCATGGATCACAGCCTCTACTTTTTTGTGACACTACTTCTGAAACTTAACAATATCTAACCTTCACCATCCTACTATTTTTTATCAACTATTTGCCTGAAACAACACATCCCCCACTATTGATAGCATCTAACTGGCATTAATTGTAATACAACACAGATCGAACTAGAGCACCTGCATGAGATGTATTGTTTTTAGAACATGTGACAACTCCTAATACCCAACAACACCACTGGATAAACCATTAACCTTGGGCTCCGGAGCAGTGTGCTACTTACTGTGAATTACTTCAATAACTCATCATGGCATTAAACTCTATATAAATACAATTACAATACAATAAATTATATGCCAAGGCAAATTGAAAATATATTTGAGAAGCTCAAATAATCCAATGCAATGACAAACCTGTAAGAGCCAATCACTGATTGAGTAGACAGAGTTGCTCTGGGATCTAGGAACACTAGGGTTGGTCACAGAGTTCTGGTGAGATGATGATTAACACCTCCAGTAAGTAGAGAACAAAACACAGCCTAACTTTCACCAAATAAATGACATAAAATACTGGATAACAAGTAAGAGTAGAGAGAAATACCAAAGAGAAATCTTACTATTTGTGTTGTTAAGAAACAGCTTACAAGAAAGATAGTGTTAACACGCAAACAAAGTCTCATCATTTTGCTCTTGAAGTGCTCCACTGGCTTCAATGTTGGATCGATAACCTTATGTACTTAAAGGGTTCAGGGTCGGACCTGGCTATTTAGGGCTAAAAGGTTTGGTCCACGGAGGCAAGCAGAAATAGGCTACGTCGGTAGGTGCACAAATTGTTGCTAGGTGATGGTTGTTTGTGTAAACTATGAAATAAATAGGGTCCTACAAATGTTTGCTTGGATTGTTTTGAAGAGTCCATTTTAGGGCACTGCATACTTTTTTAGGGCTTGCATTCACCAAGACTTTTCTCTTTTAGCCAGTAGTTACCGCCCATTAGAGTTCAGCATGGGGCACATCAACCAGTGGCTAACTTCAGGTTGAATGACAGCATTCCACTTTTTCACAAAGAGAACATCCACACAAAGTAGCTCCCTTCCCTATCAGGGGCTGCTGTGGCAAAGGTTGATTTGCAAGGCCTAAACAATGTTGTTGCTTTTAGCTAATGTTCATGCTCCATATTGTTAAGAGCCCATCCGCTTCACCAAATTGACAAAACAAAACAAACTATGACAAAGTCAAAAGTCTGACAGACAATACTGGAACTATTGGCTTTGCCATTGGTGGATTAAAAGTGCTGCAAGATGAAGGCTGACCCTCCAGGACAGTGCAGCCTCTATGCAGGGAATATCTGAACTACAATGGCATTATGGCATTCTCTCAAAGACATAATAGACAAACCACCTTAACAGTAAAATCAATATGGGGGGGCTACATGGAAGCACTCATTTTCAGCTCCAGAGACAGGTGTGACAGTAGCATGTGGTTGAGATGGATGCCGGCCACTGAAGAAGCATCATGTATAGGTGAATTGCAGCCGCTTTGCCAATTGCCCTGGGTAGACTAACCAATGTAGCCATGGTGAGTATCAACACAGAATGGAAGGTTGAGTCTTTTTCAAGGAGCAACAGTGACATATACTCTTCGTGTTAATGCAGGTTACCCTGCCTAGCTATCGCCCTGCTGCTCAGCCAGAGTGAGAGTTGGTATTGGAATGTTGGTGTGACTGTGATGAATAGAATGCTTGGGTGCCTGTGTGGATGAGTGGATGAGTGGTGACAGTTGGAGATGGGCTGAGCAGCACTGGATTCTAAGGAACATCATTCTATTGGTCTGTTGTACACATTTAATATCCTGAACCAGAGGCTAATAAAGAAACCTACAAAACTTTTTCTGGCTACCTGTCTTAGGATACAACAAACAGAACCACTGAAAGTCGAGCATATAAACAAACAAATAAAAATAGACAGAGTTTCAAAGGCTAGACAGCGGGAAGAAGGTATCCAATTAGAGTTTTTTACAAGGATGTAGTGATGATATATAAAGCATAACCGGAAAGAGATGAGACTCAGTGCTTTGGAATCCTGATGTGTGTGGTAATGTGTTCCCTTTTTCCTCATCAGGATACGGAACAGTTTCAGGAAGAATCCACAAGATAGAGCTATTGCTTATGGACCTTCAGGTTTAAAAGACTGTGAAATAGAGACTTTGATTCGGTTAAAGCTATTTATGGCGTATGAAGTATTATACCTATTCAACTCGCACAAATAATACTTAAACAGTGATAATGTCTACATATTATAACTGAATGAAACCAACTCCTTCTAGCCCTTACAAAACACAGACAAAGCTTCATGAGATGGAGGGATTCCACCCAACTATAAGGAACCCTAGTTCTCAAATATATGCAACTCTGCTTTGCTTGAAGCATATCAGAACTCAAGGAATGGAGGAAGAGGATGGGACTAGGGCAGTAGTGGCCGGCACGGATCTGGAGTGGTGGGCGGGCTTGGTGGGCATGATCTAAAGCATTTTTTTAAACGTACCTTCTCGCCGCTTTCCCACTCGTCATCTCAGTTTCTCCTTTCCAGGGCTGGAACAGGAAGCAGCTAGGCTCCCTCCTCTAAGCCAATCACAATGCTGCAATGCAGCGTTGTGATTGGTCTGAGCGAGGTGGATCAGTGCTCAGCCAGGGAATGGGTGCCTGGGCATCTTCTTTACGCAGGCTATAATGCAGCCTGCATGGAGAACACGAGAAGTGCACATGACTGTTTTGGATGGCCCCAGAGGGCAAGCCAAACAATCATTGTGCACTTGGCGTGGGCAAACCACTCTTATACTGCTCTGGGAAGAGAGCAGTCCCGCCAGCCTGCAAAACTGCAGCAGGAACAAATACAATTAAAATAACCTTGAGTTATTATCATTGTAATTTGTTGTTTCTTTCATTGCTTTGCGGCAGTTGGGCAATGCTCCTCCACCTTAGCGGAGGAGCGGCCACTGGAATAAGAAAGGGTACAGTGGAAAAGGAGATTCATACAACTCTTTAGCACACAAAAGGCAACCTCCTAACCATCATCATCTCCCATGTCGAACCTCAAAGACACACTGAAGTTCATGACTGCAGAGGTTATATGAGCAATACTACACAGACTTATCAGAGACAATATCTTGCAGCTATTCACTCATTCACCTACAAGGTTACATTCCCCATCACTGGCTAAAAGTGCAGGCCACGCCACTTTCTAGAGCATCAGAATGCAGAGTAAATAAGAATAAAGCAACTTATATTACATCCCATGGTGTTCACAGAGCTATAGCATAAGCAGATTTCTACACATAATCGTCACCAAGCCATGGAAGTAAGCCTTCGGCTACTTAACCGCTAAAAATATACTAGTTGGTGTGCACTGTACAGCTATACTCTGTCTACTGTAACCACTACAAATCCTGCAACTGCAGCATTCAGCTGATATACAATGCCAAGTTATGCTTTAGGTGTCTCTGAATCATGACTTAAAACAGGCATCACCACCTTTAAAAAAATGCAAAGTCAACAGTTCTTGAAGTTGGCACATGTAGGAGCTATGTAGTTCTGTGCAGACAGACTAATTACTGCTGCTCTGCATTATGTGTCTCAATATGGCTTACTCTTTAGGACCATGTACAAATCTAACAATGACCCTCAATATTTTGTACTATGGCGTGAAAACCACTATTTATCCAGCATACAACAGGCAGGCAACCTCTGGACACCACCTTCCCAGAGGAGTCCCTGAGCAAAGGAGAATGGCTGAAGCTTAGGCGGACCCTACTGAAGCATTTGCAGGCTCGATCTGCTGGGAAACCAAGGAACTTTTACGGAAGATCAAGGAGTTGCTCTAAACCTCTAGAATCAACTTCTGAAGACAATGAAAATGAATCTATGCCTCCACCTCCTACTATGATCCTCATCTATCACAAGTATCTCTCTTGACCCATCAACTGAAACCTGAAAACCAGACGAGAGTAGCAAGGGAAAATGCAATGGTCAAATGAATGCTCTGAAAGCTCTGACCAACAGGAACAAGCAATGTAGTGGATGCCGCCACTAATTGGATAGTACTTGTAACTCATAGAGCCTACGCAAGAGGCTGAAGGATTCAAAAGCAAATACACACTGGAATTACTTAAAGTCTTCTAACATTTTGTACAGTGCTAGGCACTGCTTCACAAGTCTTATGATTTCTCTTGCTAGTGTTCCATCGCACGATCAATTGTGTGTCTAATATTTCTGGGTTATTAGGGCACTTATCACACCAGCTACCTGGAAACCTAAACCAGACCTCAACCTGGCCCATCCATTGCTAACCTCTATCTTTTGGGTCTGTTTTCTCAAACATGCATTATCCTGACATCCTAATCTGACTGGAGAAGTAAAGCACTGACTCAAACTTGGCAGGTGAGTTCAAACCATCAACAGAGGATGGATGGGGGTCTTTGGAGGAGCCCCACTAGAGATTCCATGTTGATAAATAGGGCATAAAAGAGCAGTTTACAGGATTATATTTCATTAACTTGTGAAATTAATTCCTGGTGGTTTTTGGAAGGGATTCAGGAATGCTAGTGATTTCAGCATGGTACTTAGGTTCAACATCCCAAAACAAAGTGCGCCTAAAGGAAATTCCACCTAGTTTAAAAGTTAAATAAAGCTCACGAATGTGTAAGTGGGAAGGAATATATAAAACACACATTTTACATCATAACAATTGCACGCACACTGGGCTCTGACACTTTTTTGGCATTTCTTATTATGTAAAATTCTAAACATACCCATGTTTTTCACTAAGTTCAATGGAGTTAACTGACAAAATATTGAAGAAATACTTTGCCTTATCCATCTGTAATCCACTTGTACTCCTGAGATCTAATCCAAGCCAAGACACAATATGAACCGTGGGCTTTTGTACAATCTTGCGATTCTTACAATTCCTCCTTTGCAGTAGAAAGAAAGACATATATGTTTGTCTCCTATGCCCAGATGAGGGAAACAACCTGGAATGGATTACATCCAAGCAGATCCACCACACACAGGGATTGAAATATGATTTATGGAAGAAAAGGGGAATGGGACTTGGCTTCTACAGTTTTACTTGCTGCAAACATCGAGTCAGGATTTTCCACACCCGGTAAAACTGGCTGTGGGAAAACCTAACCTGTTGTAATAAAATGGAGTGAAAATAACGTAAAAGTATGATTAAATGTGTCCTCCTTACTTGTATTCAGGTCAGATGTCTTTTCATTTTTAAGGACATCTAATTAGTATATACCCATACGGTCTTCAGGCCTGTCCGAGAGGATCTGGGCAGCAGATATAGCCCGCATGTAAATGCTTTGGTATTTCATTTGGTTATTTTAAAGAAGCTTGCATAGCACGTTTGCTTTTTTAAAAAAAAGAAAAGCATATTTTTGTGAGCACTTCTTTCTGTACAGCATTATAGGTTTGGTTTGTCTGCAGTAAAAAGTAAATCAAATGTTTAAATATGATGTTCAGAAGGGGACGTTTGGTTAAATGCTGTAGTTTTGCTGTTTGAAAACGTGCATTTGGAATTGTAGAAGCAAGACGTTTTTGGAAATGCATTCAAGAAGGAACAGCTAACAATGGGCCTCAAGAGCAATTAGAAAATTCAGGTTTTGTTACCTTTTATGAAGCGGCTCAGATTACACTGACTGCAGTAGTAAAGTAAGTGCAGCTTAGAATGCAAGTGTTCAAATGCGCTAGTACGCTAAGATTTGAGGGGAAAAATCATAGACAAGGCCTGCAATTGGAAAAAAAGTATGTGTTTGATGTCACCCCTTTAATAAAAATAGTTTGAAAGTACTGCGTTTTGTGCAATAAAAGCAACAAAATCCAGCTAAATATTCTACATTGTGTTTGTCCTAGGTACTCTCTAAAGAGCAACAAGATGTTTCAGTAGGAGGTTGTTAGAGCACACACACATATACAACAATGAAAATGCAGGTTGACAAAGGAGGTATTAGGAACCAGCTGACGCTGAGTTTGTTTGTGTTTTAGTATGCCTGGCCTGGAATCTGCATCACCTTGAAAATTCTAAACAGAATCAAAATTAATTGCCGGAGCCTTTTCTCTTCTGACTCTTCATTTAAGGACTCATCTTCCAGATGCAGTTATGCATGCGATTGACCAACATTCTACTGTGATCCTGCTGTCTCATCTAAATAATGTGTAATAAAATAGCTAAGGCATCCCACTTTCTCTATGCTCCTTGTGTTCATTGGCCCACTGTGGCTGGTGATGGATTATAGGGTTAGACAGAAAGACCTGCAAACAACAAACATATTTAGGGAACAGAGTACTCTTGAGATACACAGTATTTTGTAAAACATTAACGGAGCATGGCCGCCAAAAGATGACTTTTTACATGCCTTGCAATTACATGATAACATACTTAGAGCAGGGACTACTTCTCCACGTGGGCATCGGAGCGTCACCCCACTGCTTTCTCACAGAGCAACAAGCAGAAATGTAAAATGGTATAAATACCAGCTTAAGTTTCTGCTTCTCGCACTGCTAGAAAGCAGAAGAAGGGTATGCCTTGTTAGGAGCGGGCGGGTGGGCGGCTTGGGGAGGAGTGGCTAGACAATGTTCTGGGCCCTGGCTGCTTGGTCAGCCTCAGGGCCGAACAAACTAGTCATAGCACACTCTGTATTTTCATGTAGGCTGCTGCGCAGCCTGCATGGAGAAAACGGCCTCCCCATAGATGCCTGTACTGACGGCGTACTTGCCAATCACAACACTGCCATTGAAGCATAGCGATTGGCTTAGGGGAGGAGAGGGAGGCTGCCTGCTCCCTGTGAGCACTAAGCAGGAAACGCGACGTGGGACTCCAGGACCGGAGGCGAAGGTACTTTTTAAAAATCTTGTTGTTTTTTAATTAAATTAACTCCCCCTCCATGCGCGACCCCCTCCCAGCATGACCCCCTACCCCTCCACTCGCAAGTCATACCGGCCGCAGCTGACTTAGAACTGACTTAGAGATTATTCTGATGCAGTACATGTCCTAGTAGGCATATTATCATTGTTGCCTGTACCCTCTGTCCAGGGCTAGCAACGTTGAATGCAATGCTCTTGCTTTTGGTTGGAGATATTTCCAAGTCTCAAGACAAACAATCACATCAGGTCTGCACATTTGAAACAGTGCAATTGGAACTGTGTTTTTATTACATAAACTGCATCTGTGCAAAATTCTGCAGAGGAGCACTTCTGCCTGGAGTATCCTGGAAAGCTGTGCACTGTGACTGAGATGCAGTCCTGCTGCTCTAATCTTCATCCTGCAAAGGGCAATAGCCTGCTAAACATCATATTGGCTTCCTGATACTTGATACACTGGTAAGGGGGGTTGTGTTGTCCCACTAGATCTGGCAGAGGGTACTCACACTATGATCTTGATAGTGGAGGCAGTATTGGATAGGAGTATAAATAGAATTATATAATCATGGTAACACACATCAATGTTATAATGAGTGAACTGTATATCTTTTTGACTATTCTTGTAATGCTGGTTACAATCCTTTGCTTCGTCCCAATAATAATTCCAGCTAACAATTTTTACACAAGAATACAATTGTTTCAATAAATGTTTGAAAATCCAAAGTGTATCTTTCTTGTGCCTCCCTTGGGCATGCCTGAGTGACAACAAACAAGGAGATCTCTATCCACAATTTTCAATGGGGAATGAGAGTGTTCATGTTCTGAGGTTATAGATACCATCTGGCACCCTGGTAACATTAAGGGTACAGATGAGGCACTGTGAACTAGCTAGGAATTAGGTCAACATACTCTGCTGATATGTGTGGACTCAGTCTCCATATTCTGATGGTTATGTTGTCCAGATGCACAGTCCTATTTGATTCGTAAAAACCATAAGACACTGTGAAGCAAAGCTTGAGTCTGGGTGTGAGCTCAACTTCCTGTGATTCTGGGCGAATCACTTAATCTCCCTGTGCTTAAAAGAAAAGAAAAACAAGAAAGAATGTGGTCTTGTAAGATGTAACTGTTGCTCATATAAGGTACTCCAAAACCTTTGGATGGGGTCGCACTAAATAAAACAGCGACAATTCATAAACAAAATAAATATGAGACTCTGTGCCCTATTTCTACCTCTAAAAATTGAAGAATTACAAGGCAGGGGTCTGTTGACTGTGCATTATCCTGATTGAAGAACTACACTAAAGATCTGAGGAACAGCTGCCTAAAAACAATAGAAAAACATGTCTTCTCTAATTGAGAGGGAAGGGCAACAGAGGCTCTCTAATGGGTTTCACACTTGACCTCAAAAGAATTACAGGACTAAACCCTCCTGTCCTATGTTCATTCCCAGAAACACTGACTGTTTTTTAGGTCTTAAACTAAAAAGCAATATATAAATTCAATTTCTCAGTATTTATCCGATGTTGATTTATTCTTAAATCAAGAGGTATTATCTAGTAAGGCCAACACGTTGTTCACAACAACATGTCGCTTCTTCAGTTCCATATCATATATTTTATGTACAAATGCTATTAATGGTATACAGCACAATGATGGTATTTATTTTACATCAAAATATGACAGTGATCACGAAGAAAGGAAATTAATCAAATAAAAGAGTAGAACATGGAGAGACAAAACATACAAGGAATAACTGAAAACTTACAAAAGCGCATGTTAAAATAATACATATAAAAGGATTCAAACAAGAAAATCTGCACTCTATTAAACCACAAGGAGAAAAAACACAACATAAAATGCTTCACTTGACTAAATACAAGCGATTCACTTCACACGATTAAAGACAAGGACTAAAGTACTAACATGGGAAATTATTTAACATGAAACGAGAAAGTCTGGATCAAGGGCCTTAGAAATCCAACAGAACAGCAGCCCAGTGTAACAGCATATCAGCAGGCATGAGCATGGCCTCAGGGTGAGTGGAGAGAAACTCAACTAAACGTTCTTGATTGAATCATATTATATTTAGTTTAAGTGGCTTAACGCCACTTTGCAAAAAAGGAGAAGGGGATATCGCCACCTGAACGTCACTAAAATTGAAGTTCTGATGACGAGATCCCCTTGTAATAATGCCGCTTAGGGGATATATACAAGAAAATGTTAGAGTGCGGTGTAACGCCAAATCTGGCAACGCTGCACCCTGACATTTTGAAAATTCAGGGATGAGCCATATTTGCGAAAATACATTGCACCCCTACATTTCCTCTAGCGCTAGCATAAAAAAAACTGCCTAGCATCAGTGAAGGCACCCTTGACCCATGTTACAAGGGTGCCTGCGCTGCAGGGTCGATTGTTTACGTGCAGCCCTGCAATTTTCTGTTTAGTTGACAGTGTAGTTTGATTTTGTGGTATGTATATATTTTTTTACCATTTTGAAGGCATCTAGGCACCAAATAAGTAAGCCTGGGCGAAGCACTACGCTACGCTCGCGTAGTTTGCGAAGTTCGCGCTACTTCGCACTACGCGAACTGCACGTAGCACAGTGCGAACACGCGTAGCGTAGTGTTGCGTAGTGCTGCGGACATTTTTTGCTTGCTCGCGGTCCTCAACGTCAAGTTGGCGACCGCGAGCAAGCAAAATGACATCCCGGCGAGACTTTTTCCTTGTTCGCGATCAGCAACTTCAAGTTGGCGATCGCGAGCATGGAAAATAAACCTCCCGGCGAGATTCCCAACGCGAGGAGGTCAGGTTTCTCATTGCGAGTGGTCGCGTATGCTCGCAACCGCTCGCAATGAGAAACTACCAGTTTGCGTTAAGAAAGCTGAAGCTCGAGTAAAAATCTACTCGAGCAGCAGAAAACTACAGCTCGCACTGTGCAAGATGCCATTTTCAATGATTGCACAGTGCCGGTTGCTTGTCCGCACTGTGCAATCATTGAAAACGACATCTGGCACAGTGCGAACAAGGTACTACGCAGTTCGCGAAGTGCTACGCGTAGCTCGCGTAGTGCGAACTTCACTTTGCGTAGCTTCGCGAAGTGCTACTTCGCGAACTACGCCCAGGCCTACAAATAAGCTTGCAATGTTTACCATATAAATACATTAATTATTCTATTTATTAATAATTCATAAATTATAAATGGAAAAAGCTTAAAACAGATGCTTTCACCTCAGAAAATTCTGTTACGTTACAGATTTACAAGAGCTAAACATGTATACCACAAGAGAAATGGAGGTTTAACAATGTTACTCACTGTGGTAGATAAGAAGACAAGGTGAGGAATTCTGCTAGTTACAGGAAATAATGGTAACTTATAGAGCCAATAGTCACTCATCCACCTGTTCTATGAAGCTGGCTGAGCTACAGAGAGTAAGCATCATTTAGAAATTATAGTACTGGGCATAATAGCAGGGATATCGTATGCTGACAATACATCAGGTCAGCTTTCTGGAACATATTTAGCACAAAGGCACGTGAACAATTCATTTTTGATGTGTTATCTGTCTCTGGAATCACAAAATCAAATACTCCTGCAAATTTTGGGGTTCATCGAATTGTCAGGTGCATCCTCTCTAAGTTTTGATTTTCAGGGGTGTACCGAGGTTGAAAAGTCAGACGGTGTTATAGGCTAAAGATTAAATCATGGTGCTAGGGGGCCTATGGCCGATGCAACAACAAAGTCAGGTTTCCTTTTAGCCCATTTGAAAAAATATATTCCAAATAAAAAAGGCTATAAAATATTCTGTAAATAAAACAACAAAATAAGTAAAGAATGGGAGCTGCAGCTGGACAAAAGATGCTGCCAGAAGTCTACTCTCTCAACAAGAAGTGGAATTTGATATACTGTCCACCACGATGCACTGTTTTGATCATGATCATGCAGAAGAGGTGAGGGATACATCTATGATAAAGCCTAACATCAATGACCAAATCAACGTATTCTACCTATTGATGCTGCTGCTTTGACTCAAGGAAACATAACATGGTATTTACATTTTGGAGCCTTGAAGAGACCTTGGCCTTATGGGTTTGAGTCAAACATGTGTTAGCTGGAGCATTGGAAGATGAATACTGAATACAAATAAATTGAAGTATAGTTACTGCTCAAAAACGGAAGAGGATTGACTCTTCACATTTATACAAGTGCCAATCCATCTATAGTAGATATCCTTCATCATTAAAATATTCAATGACAGAGTGACTTTGTCACATACAACTCTCTCCTTTCCCATGCATGGTATAATTTGCATTTGCTACTTTTGACAGTGGGTGGGTATGACAGAGAAAGGTGCAGCAAAAGAACATATTAATACCCATTTGAACATAATTATTTGTCTACGATCTACATAGAGAAATATGACATTAGCACACAGGATGCTCTGACTCCTTAAAGCAGTGTCACCCTGACATTCACATAGTTAAAAATAAAACAGAACAAATTGGTAAGCCTAAAGTCCAAGTAGTGTTTAATTTAAAATAGCAAGTAGCACAGGAAAGGATCAAAGACAAGTGTCATTTTGAGTGAGCATGGTGCTTGCTAGAAGAAATAAGTCAGTTGGAGCAATGTGCTAACATTTGTAGAAAATAAACCTATTAGAAATATATGTTTTCTCTCCCTACATCTCTGTGAAAATTAATTTGCAAAAGTGTATCAAATGTCAAGTGGCAGGATCTTCCATCCATGGAAGTATTGAAAGGATTTGAGATGAAAATATAATTAATGAATCCCGCTTTCACTTGCCAGGTTTGAAACTGAGTTATACGGTTGTGAAATGTGAAAGGTACAACTCTGAGTCCCATGACTTCTGGGCTGTTTAGAGAAAGTTAGCAAACAGGTTTACTTTTACAGAATGCCTCAAATTAAAATAAAACAACATCCGTATGTGAGTCAAATAGACGATGCATTTGGGGTTATATTTGTAGTTACTAATACAGCATAATATGATAGAAGCTTAGCATAACACAGTCAAGATTTAAGTTAGCTTTCATGACATATTATGTGTGTTACTGTGTCGAAATTGCCACAACATGTGTTTCACACTCTTTATGATGTGTGTCTGACATGAAAGAATTTAGCTAGATCAATGTGTTAGGTGTATTTAACAATAGTAGCTATTAACCTTAATAAAAAAGGCCATATGACAAAGGTGACCTGAACTTTTTCAAAACACTGATAATTTTTCACTAGCAAGTTTCTGTGTGTTGAAACAGTATTAAACACATTTTCAATCCACAGATACATGTTTATTTTTTATATGGTAAAACTTACTGCCATGCTGCTACTCATGACCCCTCAGCTCAGTAGAAAATTCAGATCAAGATGTTTTCAGGACCCTTGTGTGCACTACAGTGTATGAGGCTGAAGGATATCAACTATGAATGAATATCACTTTATTCAATAAAAAATATCATAAAAGTATGAACAGTATCAGATCAGCTTAAGAAAGTTCATCATAATACAGCGTGTAATGTTAAAAAGTTGAATAAATAGATAAAATGTATACAAATTGGAGCAATAGAAAACACATCATAAACAAAGCAAAATGCTTGTATATCTCAAGTGTCCAAACTCTTGTGAGGTCTTAGCATTTTGGTACGTATCAACCAGGCGCAACCCAAAAATTTGGCAAGCCCGCAGACTACCACCAGGGAGGAAACATCAGTTAGAAAACAACGTAACGCCACCCTATAGTTCACAAAGCCCAGATTTCTGCAGATGGGGCTGAGCCACTTCCTCCTAGCCGCCCTGTATGCCGGGCATGCAAAGAGGAAGTGTGGAATCGATTCGATGGGGGTGGGACAACCAGGACAGTCTGCAGATAATGAGATCTGGTTTTTCCACCTCACTACCAGAGTATTAAGCGGCAGGGTTCCGAACCTGAACTTCATAAAAAGGGTTCTTTAGCGGGGACATTGTATATAGTCCAAATACTGCTCACATTTAGCCACCAACTTATGCTCGAAGAACTGATTAGTGAGGGTGCCTCGGTTGGAATTATGAGCTGCCTCTCCCTTCACCCAATCCCAGTAGGCTTTTTTGATGAATTGCTTATTTGATGGTGTCTGGTTAGTCCATGCCTCCCCATATCCAATGTCTGTGACCAGCTGCTTAATTTACAGATCCATTTGATTTTATTACCTGAATTTAAATTGATGACCTCGTTCAGTGCATCTGCATAACTGGCCAATTCAGGAGTGCGTCTCAGGCGGACCCAATAAAGCAATGGGCGTAATCTTGCTAAGTCCCTAATGGAACGTTTGCCCAGATCCATGCGGAGTGGTATCAAGGGGGTAGAAGAAGGCAGAGAGAACAAACCTCTTAAAAAGTGATTCTCAGATTTCTCCAGATCGCAGGTATTCTCAAACCCCCAAATCTCCGCCCCATATAGCACTGAAGGTAGAGCTTTCCCATCATAAACCTTTAGGGCCGAGACGACTGGCTTGCTAAAAGAGAGCAGTTGTTTCCTTAAAATTGCCCCCGCCACCCTTTTATGGTTGAGAAGCATTTTAGCTAAATGGCCAGTCCATTTCATCGTATTAGTGATCCTGATGCCCAGGTAATCAAAAGAGTCCACGGTGTCTAGAGGCATGCCATTAAGTGAGATATTATTCCTAAAGCGTTTGGATGGGGATAGTAACATTAGTTTTGTTTTAGAAGTGTTGATTACTAAGCCCCGTGCTTCGCAAAACTGACTAAACCTGTCAAGCAGCCTTTGAAGACCACTTGGGCTTTTTGACATCAGAAGGGTGTCGTCGGCAAAGAGGAGGGTTGGGGTTTTCTCCCCTGTCAGGGTTGGGGCATCCGATGGAACCTCTCTTAAGTAATCGACCACCCCATTTATATAGAGAGAGAACAGGGTTGGGGCCAGCACACAACCCTGGCGAACTCCCCTATCCACCGCCACCCTCTCTGTCAACTGGCCCTGATTACCCCATCTAATTTTTGCAAAGTTCCCCTCGTGAGGGCGTTTAATAATATCAAGGATCAGGGGTGGGAAACCCAAATCAGACAGCACCAGCCAGAGTTTTGCACGAGGGACCAGGTCAAATGCGGTTTTAAGGTCGATAAAGGCCAGATATAGACTGCCTTTCCCAATGACTACTACTTTCCAGTAGATCATAAAAAACGAAAGACCTGGTCCATCGTACCCACCCCGTGTCTAAACCCTGCCTGACAATGTGAAAGTACATTAGCATCCTCCATCCACCTCGTGACCCTCAAAAGGAGGACCCTACCAACCACCTTCTGTATGACATCGATTAAACTAATCAGCCTATAGTTGGCAGGATCCTCCCTATTCCCTCTTTTAAAAATAGCTACCACTTCGGCGCCTATCCAAGAGTCCGGGACAGGGTGACCTTTAGCAATTAAATTCAGTATACGCAGAATGAAATCAGCCCATCATTTTGGATCGTGGAGAAGAAGATCTCCAGGGATACCATCGGGGCCAGCCGCCTTCCCAGATGTTAGCCCTGTGATAGCAAGGGAGACCTCATTAAGCTTGAAAAAATCACACGAGCTAGTAATTTCGGAGGTCACATCTGAAGGGGGATCTTCCGAGAGTAAGGGAGGCATATCACTATTGAGGAGTGGATGTCTATTGTCAGCACTGTATAAGCCAGTGAAATGTGTGTGCCACTGCTGTGCCGTGATATGATTGTGGATCGGATCATCACCCGTACGGCTACCTTTATCAATCAGACCCCAAAACAATGTGCCGTCTTTTAAAAGAGCGGCGGACTTCAGATCCTGCCAATACACTTCTTCCCATGTACGCTTGGCTTCCTTAATGGTCCTAGCGTAGTCATTCCTGGCGTGTCTAACAGAAAGAGTATTGCTACTTTGGAGAGATGCTGTTAACATGCGTCTCTTCTCCCTGCAGGCTCTTGAGTACCACATATTAGAGGGCCCAGGGCTTTTTCTAAATGAGCGAGACTCCGGTATGGTAAAAAACAGTCCCATTTTTGCAATAAAATCTTGGTAATGATTTGTAAAAAAAAGAAAACTGGGCTTCCTTAGGGGGTTGGCAGAGAAGGTCAAGCTCCTGGGACTTCTGCTCAACGAGGACTCTAATTTTGCACAATGTATCCTCTTCATGTGAGACCCTGTGCCACTTAAGGCGTCGATTACAGTGAGATGGGGCTACCTCTTTGGTTTACAGTTTTGTTGCAGTGTGAGATTTAGAAGCACACCAATTATAGCTTAAAAGCATACAAAGTGGATTATGGTCACTATCCTGGGATGGAAGGATTACCATGTCCACCAAGTCATGCCAAAGCCGTATGACCAGCAAAATGTAATTAATCCTTGACGGACAACTGAGTCTGTTGTGAGTGTTTGCCCCACTCAAATCAGAGCGTGTCCTTCCAATGACAGCTCTTAAGTTATGCTCCAATGTGAGGGCACTCAGTTGTATAGCCCTTTGAGTCCACTTCTTGATTGGAGTTAGGCTAAGGGGGGGAATTGCAAATTTAGTATCCGGCTCTCCAATGCCCAGAACGTCCTCAGTGGAGAGAGGTTCAAAGGTACAGTTAAAATCCCCTGCCACAATAACAACTGAGTTAGGGTTGTTATTGGATAATTCTCTCTCCAATATTGCTAGGGTAGGGGAAGATTGTGCCCCGGGAGACCCTCTAGCATAGACATTAAATATGTCCAAGTTGAACCCATTTTTAGGGCCTTTCACCGTCAGATATAGGATGTCGTTTGAGGGGGTTGTGTGCATAAGCGTTGACCAGTTTAAGGAAATATTTAGCCAAATGTGAAGCCCCCCTGCTGGACGGCCTTTGCCTGATCCACTCGGGAAGCAGTAATTTTTTTTTCAGCCCAGCTACATTTCAGGAAAGAAAGCGTAGTTTCCCTGAACTGTTGTCCCCAATTCCGGTGCCTCCTACGCTTGTGTGCCTGTTATAATCGGCCACTAAACACCCTGGGTCCTCTAGCCCAGTCCCCCTATGGGAAGAACTAGAGACTGTATCATTTTTCCTCCCCACCTTGGTTTTAAAACCAGGGCCTGATGATGAAGTAGTATCCAGTCAGTCTACTGTATTTAAGCTGGACTCGATTCCTTCGCCCTCCGATGACCGTAATGGGGATTTGCGAAATTGGATTGCCGAGTGCCCTGGGGGGGAAGTGCGAAATTCAAGTGCCACCAAATTTTCAGCAATTACAGCATTGAATACCTTAATCTCAATGCAGTCTGTCAGCGAACCAGCTTTTTGAATCCTCGTGACTTTTGCCACATCCTCCCGTATTACCGACCTGCATCCCCTCACGTATCTTGTCCAATGGATTACTTTATTAAGAAGGGATTCTTGGCTTTCATAACGGTAGGAACTAGTGTATTTTGGGACCTTGGTCATGTAAATTGTGGAAAATGGGCCCCTTGTATGTAATCTGCCCCTATTGGACCCTGGACGAGGCCAGACAGACTGCTCTGGACTGTCTAAGATAGCTCTTGGGGGGAGCCTATCTAGTTCGCTACCTCTGTTATCCTTACCAAAGCCCCTTTCAAAATGTGGGTTAGAATGCCTATGGGGGATAGAACTGACGGTAGATGTCCGAGCTTGGAACACTTGGCCATTCACAAAACCATGCCCAGCCTCCTCAGAGCACTTACCCACCAATTCCCGACCTAAGCTGACACTAGTCGGTATAGCGGGGGGGGATGGCCAGAGGGCCTGTTTCCATGCAAGTCCACCTTCTCCCTCAGCAGAGCCAGTTCCCTTTCAAGAATTTCCACTCTCTGTCGAAGGGCATCGTTCTGGGGGCCACAACGACTACATGTTAGTGGTCTAACAGGGGGCTTGGCCGTTCCTGCTTTGCTAGGGGTGGTGATTAGGCTGGTACCTTCACAGGAATCTAAGATAGCATACCTATTTGAACAGGGTAGTTGGACAGATAAACAATCGCTAAAAGCTTCAATAGCGGCACTTTGATCTAAATTGTTTTTTGAGGAAGAAGACCCAGGAGTACCCTCCACTGATCTAGCTACCGCACAAGTAGAAAGGTTCATGGGTGGCTTCATATTAAACATTGCGGGAACAACTTTTATTTGGGGATGACCTTGTGCTGGCATATCCACAGACCGGTCCCCGTCAACAGCTGGAGTATAGTCAGTACTGGCACCCAAAATGTCCTCACAGTCATTCACAATGCCCTCAATCCTGGTTAAAACACAATTGCTGGCGGGATGGGAAACTTTTTTAGCTTTCCTCCCTCTTTTACTTACTAGTGGGCCCCCTCCCTCCATTTGCTTCCTTTTTCCCATTATAATTGATCCGCTGGCCCCAATTTAATGATAAAGTCACTGTGGATAGCAGGAATAAGTTGCTTCTATGCTTATCCTAGACGGGGCATCAGTACTTACAGACGTATATTCGAAAGTCAAATATTGCCTCTGACGGGCAAGGACAGGCCCGCCCTTGGCCCGGGCGAGCCCGCGCGCGTCTCGCACTGCGGAAAGCGCTCGTCGCTTATGTGGGCCTCTGGCGCCCTCTAGTGACGTCCGGCGCCTCACGTGCACAGCCTCCAGGGAAGAAGAGTTCAGGTCCGGGCCGTTCCCCTCACGGTGGTGCTTGGGATCGGGCAAGGAGCAGAACAACCCTGCTGACAGCAGAGAACCAGAGCGGCGAGGGAAGGAGCCAGCCGTTCCCCTCACGGCGTTGATGAATAGGTAAGAAGCGCGTCCCGCGCTGCGGGAAGCGCTCGTCGCTTATGTGGGCCTCTGGCGCCCTCTAGTGACGTCCGGCGCGTCCCGCGCACAGCCTCCAGGGAAGGAGAGTTCAGGTCCGGGCAGTTCCCCTCACGGCGGTGCTTGGAATCGGGCAAGGAGCAGAACAACCCTGCTGACAGCAGAGAACCAGAGCGGCGAGGGTAGGAGCCAGCCGTTCCCCTCACGGCGTTGATAAATAGGTAAGAAGCACGTATGAGGCTGAAGGATATCAACTAACAAATCCTGTGTCTTCAGGCATGCTCAGCACCGGGCGTCCTTCCAGTGCAAGCACCACTCCTTCGCTCAACTGCTATGAACTCCCAATGTAATGTCAATGTCCTCCCAGATTTGAACACGTGCTGCATTACTCAGCTGGCTTTTTAGTCCCTTGAAAAGCTGGGGTTATTTTTGAGGACCTTATTCTGATATCCTCTAATTCCTCCAGGTATAAACTTGGGATCCTATCTTCTTTTGCCTTAGCCAAGTGGGGGTTTCTGGAACAAAACAAGCAGCAGGATGGAAATTACAAGTGTGGATGAATCATGTATCCACTTGTAATATGGAATATGTTGATGAATAAAGGAAAGTTATATCAATTGATACATATTACATTTAGAATTGCAAATTTGGTAATTATGTAATGATGTTGCAACAGTAGTATCTTAAAATTGTATATGAGGATGGTGTCACATTCACAACTCATTATCCGCTCGAAGCTGTCAAATCTTTGTGATTTACCAACCAAACTTGCAAGTCAGGTGAAAAGTGAGGTCACTAGTTTGTGACACACCTGCAGACCCTGACAGCTGTTCTATGTCCTACCCTGGGATCATGGATGGAGCCGCAGTTTAGGGGTAAAGTCTACATGTAAGCACCATTGCAAAGACAATACACTAGAATGATCTTGTGCAATTCTAGGGAGTCATTGACCACCTTTCTGTATGATAAATATATTTGAAGGGTGGCTTAAAGGATGCCAAAAGTTCATTCAATAATGGCTTGCATTTGTGTGTGTGCCTTGTTGCACCTTCGTCGAAGCTGTGCGATTGGATAATGGAAGAGAATGAGGAAATGGAACAAGGGAGAGTGAATATACAGCATCACATGCAGGAAAGACATGATATTTTTAATGCAGTTACCCTGAGAATATAGCAGACATTGTATAAATGTTTACATTCAATCTTTGCCCCATGAATGTATGTTGTGAATGGGTGAAGTTATGAAATAATACCTTTGTGAATCCATACCCAAGGTATACAAGCAAACCTAGTGTAAGTAGGTTAAATTGACCTTAGCCACATATCACCAACATCCCCAGCAACCAACTCATGTGGAATGTTGCAAAATAGAGCTGTTGTGTGAAGCAGCCCCTGTCATTACAGACGGTTTGTAAACTGAAGGAGTGCCAGTGGTGTCTGTTTTGGAAATGCTGTTCTATCTGGCTGGGTGGCTGAAGTGCCAAATGCGGAATCAATTTCATCTAGTTCCGGAGGAAACTGGGTAGAGGTGTTGTATTCCTATGCCAAACATTGCTTTTCTAACAGTGAATCTGGCATGGTGATTGTTGGAACCAGCACTTTCTGGTTGGCTGAAGGGATACACCCAGTCAGGTAGAATCTACCACTCCCATTAAGAACGGGTGAATCCACTTGCTGTATAACCTGTGCTCACCCTTGAGTAGCTTGGCAGTGAGAAGTCAGGCTTTCCACAGAGGCAATGTGTAAAGCAAAGGCACAGTAGTCACATGCGATAAATATAGTGAGTGTCACAAAAGAGATTTCACGCAGGATGTATGTAAATAACGTTTACATTCAACACACATATTCAATCATTATCACATAAACATTATATACTTTTGGGCATAAAACCCATTTGAAAATATTACTAACAGTACTAGGCCCACTTGTATGGTTATGATATCAATAGTATGCACGCTGTGGACAATTCCTATTCCCCTCCACCCAGAGAGAGAGAGAGAGCACCCTTATGCGGTGTGATACGCTGTCCAGCCCAGGCCTACCATAGCAATTCTGAAAATACAATCCCACACAGTTAAAGTGTTTACCCTGACTCACAACAATATCAATGATATGTAGAGAAATGAAACAATAACACTTTCTGGCAGCACTGCAGGCCGGAGCCACACGGGCAAACCCAATGTCAAATGTATTGTGCTTTTGATATGACAACATATAAAGCAGCACCACCAGCCAGTGTCGTGAATCACAGGCAGTCCACAGGCTACCATTCCCACTCACACACACTCACTCCGCTCAGCTACCCGTTACTACAGGTACCAGCCCAGTCTGTACGGAGCTCTCTTGCATACATACGCACTCAGCACCCTAATGCTGTACTACTGGTGCCCAGCAGATCAATGGATAACATACTGCTGACTCTGTATTCCCAGCCCGTCCACCTAGATATGAAGCTGCACGCGGCCAAAGTCACACTTAGTCTGGGTCCTCAGGAAGCAGGTGGGGATATTTAACAAGTTTTAATTAGGAGTTAGACATATACAAGGGGAGATTACAGCCACTAGGTACATTCACCCACAGGTTCCACAACACAATGGAGGCACGCAGTCTCTTGACCCACTTCTGACTGTCTCAAAAGTGTTCCTTCAACCTAGTCAATCTCTCTCATGCTACTACCCAATACCAAGATATCTTAAGGAGGGCCTAGGTGTGGAAAGGGCAGTTAGTGTTCTGTGATGATTGTCAAAAGGGAGGAACCAATGAATGGGGAGTAAGACAGGGGAGCCTCTTGGTAGGAGGAGGCCCCCCTTTCACAATGATCAGGGTCATGGGCAGGCAATCAGGGCACAGTGTCTGGTGCACGTTGGTATGGATCACACCAGACACTTCAGGTCTCAAACACGAAGAGTGGCAAAATCCATACCTCCCTGGAAATGAGGCACAATGACCAGTGCATGTTAGAATGGGTTGCACCAGGCAACACACAGGTGCAAGTTCAGCAGAGCATGAGGTAGAAAGAAACGCTGCTACTAAAACGGTCCACACAAAGTCCCACAACTGGTGAATCCGCTCACCACCAACTAGATGCTTATGAGTGTCAGGGTTCCTGCGATACAAGCTCCACACCCCTTAAATGCAGGCAAGATTTCAAGGGCTTCAGACCAAACATTCTGGTCTCCAGACACAAATCTTAGCTTCATGCTCACACCGCACTACCCAATTCGATCGAGTAGCTGAGATGGGCATTTGAGAAGGCACCACTCTCAAGATGTCACAGGTAGATGTTGTAGGTCCCTCGCAGGAGACCTTTGATGCCCCTGAGATCTTCATGAAACAGGAAGCCAACCAACAGGCCTTTGGAGAGCACACTTCAGGGCACCATACTTCAGCAGGGCTTTGTCCCAGGCCAGCCACTAGAAGGGGCACACAGTACCCTTCATGGGCAGTAATCCTCCATGTGCACAACAGAGTCCTCTGGCAATATACACCACGCAGTCCTGGTTTACTGGTCCCCGGAAGTTCATCTCACCCTTTGCTGAAGGATGGCACCAGTGCTTGTATGACAGAATAACAATTGCGTGAAGCACGCATGCCTTAACCAAACAAGCAGAACTGTGACAATGGCTAAACCACGGAAGTGTTTAGCATGCATGTATGAACAATGCAAATAGTTGCTAATATATTAACTGTACCTTAACCATGCATTCCATTAGCTTCTTGTAGTGATTACACTACGGGAATCCTTAAGGCAGGCTTACACACACTGTAACACCCTTCTTTCTATGTCCTAACACCGGTACAAATGGAGCAATAGCCCGCTGCACTACGTTCCCCAGCACGCAGTGGGATATCACAGAAACAAACGTTGGTTGTAGCCCGGCCCCTACTTAAGCACTTCCTCTTCCGGGGAACAGTGCTTGACAATCTTGGATCGGAGCCTCGTCGTAGGCGGATGGTATTACCCGCCAGATCCTGTGCTAAAGAATCATCCGTGTCTCTCATGTTTCCCGAAGACTCTGCGCTGCCTGATCATGGCCAAGAGCTGTACTTCGTTCCTGTCCTCCGACCGGGCATTCCAAGCCTAGGATTAGCCAGGTAACAGGCAAGGAAGAGCGCCGGAGCGCTTCCCTTCCGCCCGCGACTTTGTTTTCCTTTTTTACAGTTGCGCTGTGAATTAACAGTAAGGAGGAGCGCCGGAGCGCTTCTCTCCTAAACCGCGACATTGCTTTTTCCTTTTGTTTTACACTTGCACTGTGTTTCTTTAACAGCGGATTACAGTTGGGCACATTCCGTAGGTCACGGAACTGCTATTAGTGCTCGATAACACGTTTATCGCTCCTTTGTTCAGCTGATTGTTGCACTTCCACGATAAACTGTTGTTGTGACTACCTTTCCTGCTGGCTCTGGGCTGTGACTGTAACAGCGATTAGGAGCGCTTTTCAGACTTGGATATTATTTGAATTTTGATGCTACTTGAAATCTTGCATTGTATTTCTTGTGAGATTTGGATGGTCTCCCTGTTTTTACCCCTTATGTGGTGGACCTTCCGAAAGATTTCAGTATCCACATATACTTCAAATGAAGGTTGCAGCAGGGCTCCTTGTAAGTGTGTGTATGGTTTCACTTTGAATGAACTGATATGTGTTTACTTGAGGTGCTACTCACTCCTGTTGTTTTCTCTTCGCTCTGTAGTACTGAAACCCTGAAGGATGTCAGCCCAACCCTAGACCAGACCAGGGACAAAACAAGCGTAGCTGCACATCGTTTGTTATTTTATCCCTTCCCCTTTCCCCCGGGGTGCTATCTTCAGCAGTAGAGTTCCTATTACTCTGTTGGGAGGTGCATTCAGGGGAATTGGGAGACTTCACATCTAACCATCGTTCCCGCTGGTCACTTGATCAGGTTAGTGGCGTTTAATTATTTTCTTGTGCTACTGATAACCTGACACTTCTGACTTCGTTGTTCAGGCTGTTTCCCAAAGATGCATACTCCTACTAGTTGGCAGATATATACACTCACAATTGGTTAATACCATCCACGTCAGAGCTTTCTGTGTGCCTTCCTGTGTCCAGGCATTTGCATAAATCTATATGTGTGGAGATTCCCCTCCTTTCAATATACATGATTTATGTTTCTTTCAATCTAAAGAGCTGCTCTTCATAATAATATCTTGTCCAAAATATACATACATTTGGTTCCAGGTTAAAAGTATTACATTTATCATACGGAGGGCTCAGGACATTTTGAATATGCTCTAGTCTAAGTTTCCCAGGAGAATCTTAGTGGCCGTGATTTGTGCTTTTTGAGTTAGAAGTGCAGTAATGTCAGCTCGGTCTTACCTAGTTGCTAACATGGCAGCACTAAGACTGAGAAATTAATCCATTCACAAAATAAATCTATCTTGCATAGTAATTATGCAAACCTATATTGGGGTGCATTCTGGGATAGAAATGCAATGGATCTGTGAAGTGATAATATTGAATTTTGCTAATTTAACACGCCCTACGAATCTGAATTGTAATATTTATATTGCAAATCAGTTAAGAAACCCAACTGTGCTATTGTACTAATTTCAATGCTTATTTAAACAAATGTGAGGCATGAAAGTAAAAATAAGTGGATTAAGGGCCAGAAATATTTTCATCCTAGGTAACACCAAACGTCGTGTTGCCAAAACAACAGCGTGTTCAACGAACTCAGAAGCACGCAGTATCTTAAGCAAACACTGCCATCTAGCTTTCATTGTAAGTCTTTTATGAACACCTATTTATTTTCCTTTTTCAAATTATTATTAGTGTAATATATATGGTTAAATATGCATAATACATCATGTACTTACTGTGCTTAATGCGTTGTTCAGTCGTGCGTGGTTAATCAATTTGTGTGCTTAAACCATGTGTGGTTAAGATTTTCGTGTTGTTCAGACTACGTGCTTAAGATATTGCGTGCTTCTGACTTTGTTGTTCAGGCTGTTTCCCAGCACCAGTCATGTGTCTTTGAAGTTAGGGGTGGTTTAGGGGGTTTCCCTTTGAACCACAGATATCTCCCCTAACTTGTAGGCCTGTCTACCATGGGGCTGTGGAATGTACATCTTAATCTTTAGTGGGCCATGATCGGGCCCCTAGAGGCCAAGTGTCAAAACCTCGATCTACAATCCATCCCATCCAGCCCTCAAATGGCAGAGGTCTGTCATTCTCATGATATGCCCATGGCTTTTGACTTTGACTGGGGAATGCACAGATATGCGGCCCCAACACCTGGTGTCCTCTGGAGCCAGGCACCAGGGCAAACAATACTCTTACAGCCTAGAAAAGTCCATATTCTAAAAGTAGCATTCCAAAGTGAGTTACGCCAAAACCCCCCTTTATCATTGAAAAGGGTTTGGCATGCGAATCCATTGATAGACAGCATTATGAGAGTGCTCCACTTCAGTCCATTATTGGAGCCCGAAGTTATGTCAATCACTTCTCCATGTTAACCTATAGGAAGAGCAAGCCTCATAAGTAGTGACAAGGTATAGCTCTTTACCTGGGTGCACGAGTGCTAGTGCACACACAGATCTGCAATGGCAGGTTGGACACACAGGGGCTAATTCACAAAGGTAATCTGAGACATATTCTAACTATACGACCTATGGTATTCACAGAGATCATTTACGAGTCGTATCTTTATGTCCGCAGTCGGGCGGTACTCTCCGCACCCAGGCCGTACTCTCCGGCCCGGTCGTACTCTCCGGCTAGGTCCGGATGGAGTGTAATCAATGGACCAGAATGCAATTTTTACAAAAGGGAACATTAGGAATGTGTAATACATGGTAGAGGAGGTCATAAAAATCAGTTTAGGCAGGGAAAAGTGTGTGGCCAGACACTACATTATATCCCAGAAAAGTTTGCTCCTTTGCATCTCGGTACACCATTGCACAACATGCATTCCCCTCAGTGTTGACTGTAGTGTCAACAGTAAGGGGAGCACGCTTACTTAGTGTTGACTGTAGTGTTAACACTACAATCAATGCTAAGGGGTGCGCAAATTGTACCATGATGCAAAGGAGCAATCACGCAAAGCCTGTGTGCACACAATGATCTGCAATGGCAGACCAGCCCCTGTTTCAGAACATCAAGTCTTTGCCCCTTCCTAACGTGATTAGGAAGGGCATGCACACTTTCACACTATATTTATGGGGGAAAGTGCCCAGAGGCCACACAAGAGAATCTTCAACATCCCAGGAGTATCCCTTCGGAAGAGCTGGGGAAGCCCTAGTGGGGAGTTCCTCACTACCTGGGAAAATCCACATGTACCGGCCATGTCTAACAGTGATTAACTGGTACATCTCCAAATCTGTTGCACGCATTGTAATTGGTTTACATAAAAGATCCCTACAGTATACTTAGTAACCTTCTAGAAAGATTCAATGACCAGCAAATAGAGTGCAGCCAGTATTTTTACATGGGGTGGGGTGACCAGGGAGCAGGCTGTAGGTGAATTGAGCACCTCCTCCCGGTCTGCAACCAGACATATTGATGAATGTGATGTCAAGAATCAAACATAAATAAGTGTTGAGGGGCATGCTTGTAATTTTCCTAACCACTAGCAATTACTCAGGGTAGCATTCCAACCCAACCGTTCTTTTGCCCACTATCCCACCTCATTTTTAATCCAGCCATTTGCAAATCAGTCTTGATACTGCTCCAGTAGGAAGAGTCCAGCCGGAACTGTCAGGCCAGGTCTCCCTGAACCAGACCACAAGCAACCCAAAACCAGCTTCACCCTGATTGAGGGTTTACAGTTAAATCTAGCCTGGTTCCAGTGGACAGTGAGCATGGGAACCATATCTGTGCATACCCTTGCCACTTAAGGCGCCATATCAAACACACAAAAGTTGGAGGAAGGCATGCTTACAATGTTATCTAAACACTGACTATCACTCGGGGTAGACTTCCAACTCATTGTTCTTTTACCCACCATCCCACCTCAGTTTGGACCCGGCCATATGCAAGTCACTGTTGACCCTTCTCTAATGGGAACAGTTCAGCCTGAACTGCCAGGTCAGGCCCTCCCTGAGCTGAAACAGGAGCAACCCAAGATTGGTTTCACACTGATTGGTGCTCTTTAGTCCAGTGTAGTGACTTCCAGTGACACAATGAGCATGGGCCCCATGTCTGGGCATAACCTTGCTACTTACGGCAATATACCAAACACACAAAAGGTATGATTTGCATATGAGTCTAATCCGAAGTGTCTTGGTGGTCAAAGAACGATGGGTTGCAATGCTAACCCAAGCAATTGTCAGTGGTTAGATGTATTGCAAGCATCCTCTCCTTACCTTTCATGTGTTTGATTTACTAGCCTAAGTGGCCTAGGGTATGTACTGATGTGGGTTTCATGCTCACTGTGCTTCTGGAACTAAGCTAGACCCAACTTAAGAGCCCCAATCAGGGCAAAACTGGTCTTGGGGAGCTTTAGTCCCTGTTCAGAGAGGACCTCGCTTGGCAGTTCAGGTTGGACCGTTCCGATTTGAGCAAGGGTAAGACCGATTTGAATGTGTTTGCGTCTAATCCTAGGTGGCATTGTGGACAAAAGAACAATGGTTTGGAATGCTACTCAAAGCAATTGCCAGATGTAAGACTTATTGCAAGCATTCTCCTATCACCTTTTTGATGTGATATCAAGAATCCAATCAGGTGTGAAGCAGAAATCATAATTAACCTGGACCTTCCCGTCATAATGATTGTCTGCCTGTACATTCTGTCCCTCCTTCTCCCACCCTCTTTTGTAGGAGTGGTAATACATTTGCATGTGCCTAGCTGGGCGTCTCCTTGTTTTCCTTTTCAGTCCTCCGATTAAGTAGTAGATATTCTCATTAACCAACCACTTCTCCGTTATCCTTCAACATTTTCATCAGAAAATGTATATCCCCTTTTTGCAGTGTTCGCTGCACTTGTGGCTGAAATCTTCACGCATAAGGGAGGGGGCAGGCATAGATGGGGCTTACCACCCACATGTTAATGAATAGCATTTGTGAGTAAATAAAGTAGGCCTGCTGGAGGATACTTTTCATGCTTAAAAATGATTTGCTACATGATGCCCATAATAGTAATCACCAGACTCTATATTTATTAATGCAGCGAAAAAGCTCATGTATAAAATGTATTTACTTTTGGCCCCCATTATGAGTCTGAAGGAGCGGTATTCAGAATTTGAAATTACCAGGAGCTGGAACACCAACTGCCTGCCTACACCTGGTTAAAGTAGAAAGGATCAGTGAACAGAGATTAAGCCTGGTTACCACCGTCTTTTAGTCAGTTTTAATTTGCGACTCCTGAATAGCGATTTTTCAAAAATTCACTATTTGCGATTTTTTGTACATTGATTTGCGATTTTGTTTAGCGATTCCTTATTTAGCGAATCACAAATTAGGGAGTTGGTGTGGCATATTCGCTAAATAAGGAATCGCTAACTGTTTTCCTTTAATTTTAGCGATTCTTTATTTTGCAAATCGCTTTTTCTATATCTACATTTCACATGGATTATTTGCGATCGTGATTCTACGAATTTCTGCATTTGCGATCTCAAATTGTCTACCTACATCTGGCCCTAACTCTCCATTTAGAGGATTTTCATATAAAAGGCCAAATTCAACATCACTGTTATTGCTCGCTTCATTTCTGCAGCTCTGATGAATGTGTTCAGGAAGGCATTTCAGCTGGAGTCATATGGCTTTCTTGCTGATTAAAAACTAGTACTTAGAAGCAATTTGAGAAGACCCTCATAGTTGGTGAGCCAAGCCCACTAACAAAGAGGTAAAGAGGTGGATCTGCAGACCAGCTTGTGAGGTTTTCTGAAGTGTGCAAAACTAATGCCTCGAATGAGGGCATGGGTGTGGACTTTGAGTGTGTGAAGTTGCAAAGTTGATAACAATCCAATGTAACATTCTGTTCAAAATTTTGCAATCTTGGTGAAGATTATGGAATTTAAACTGTGAAAACAAATCCACCAAAACACTTTAATAGAGCTTGAATTTTCTTGCTAAAATTTGGGGGAGAGATTCTCTTCTGCAAAATATATTTTTTCAAGAATTTTCACTCACTGAGAGAAATTCTTCTGCAAAATATTTGTTTGCAAGAATTTTCACCCACTTTATGTTACATGAAATGTACATATATTTGCAACCTTCTGGAAGTGTTAAGTATGTCAATTTGGCAAACATTTTTATTTCAACCTCTTCTAAAAAGGTTCCTCACAACGTTTTTGGTCTCCAGCAGTACACTTGGATCACTAATACCTCCTTAAAGACCCATGGCAAGGTGAAGCAAGGATGAGGAATCATCTTCAAGCCTTGCCTTCATCCCATTGGTGATCACGACATACTTTTAAAGTGGCAACAATTAAACCGCCTTGAAAAGACGCATTGTGCATCCTGTGGCTGAATAGAAAGATTCAGGGCTTTTAAAATAGTAGTGGTATTTTATTTTCACGTTTAGGGTCAGATTTACAGACATTTTGCTGGGTGTTTGCATGACAAAAGTGATGTAAATCAACACAAAATGTTATTTTTGTTATTTACTTTCTAGAAATTGCCAAAAAGTATCATCAAACAGTGCTACGCATCAAGGGGGCATTACATGGGTGGTGCATGGGCATTTCCATGCAACCACGCATGCTGTTTGACACAAAATTCTATCAAAAATTTAAGACAGCTGTTTGCATCAAAACTTAACGCCACTTGAAAGAAGGTGTTAGACGGAGAACTGGCTTCATTTCTCCTTTCTTTTGTGACTTTGCATGTGTGCTGCACTATACAGCACACAGTCACATTTGGAAACGTTTTCTAGACATAGTATTTTGTAATGGAAAGGAACTCTAACAGTTCAAAACCTATGCTAAACGTATGCACACACCCTTGCACTGCGGCACAAAGGTGTGTGCATGGCGCTCAGTAGTAAAATTCGGTGCTGGCGCTAGGGAGAGGAGAGGAGAGAGCCATAACTCTAGATATGGCGCTCTCCTGCTCTCTCTTTCTCATGCAATGGGGCACAGTATTTGTGGCTACTGTGCTGCCTTGCGTAAGAATTCATTAAATCTGGCATTTGCTTTCAGACTCACGTTTAGAAATCACAAAATGCAATATTTCACTAATCTGTTCCTTTTCACAACCATTAAATTCAAGATGGTGGTATCTTTGCATACACAACATTACCAGTTCAATCAGACACAGGGCATGACGCTATTTATCTCAACTGTGGGGTTCGGCATGAACCTGGGAGGTGCACTCCTACTCAGAGTGATGACAACCTCTGGAGCTCAGTCTGACTCAGCTGCTTCCATTTCCTCATTGTTCAATGAATCCGGAAAACACTAGGCCATGGGCAGAGCACTATCTTTTTGTCCATCTAGACAGTGGAATGAAATGTGCCCACTGATCCTTCTGCAATGAGGGGTAGCCACATAGTAATCAGAGGGTTCCCGGCCACTGAAAAATAACTTGAACATTCCCCTCCATTCTCTTCCAGAAGACAGTAAACAATATAGTGCAACCAATATTGTCACTGCTTTTTATCCTCTGGTTCTAGCAGGTAAGTTAACTGTCCGATCTGGAGAATACGGGTATTATCCCTGCAACTGGAGGAAGTCCAGAATTATAAGGAACAGTAATTTAAAAAACGCTACTTTTTCACGACTGAAAATACCTTTTAGATATGGCAATAGTCATTATTGCTGGGAAAAGAAGGTGGTAGGTAAAGCAAACGTCAGCTCAAATCTTAGAGCCCTGGGAATGTTTACTTTCTGCTTAGAGGTTTAGTGTCAAGTGCTAGATGTTTGGTTTTGACATCTGACTGCAATGAAGCACATTAATTCACCGCTCTAGGATGTGTGTTGTTTGCTGACCATAGCACCTGCCTTGCCACGTCACTCTGGGGGTTGAGATGTAGCATCCGAGATTGGTACAAGTACAGGGTCTCTGCTCAGAGCTTGTCATCAAGATCCAAACAGGTTAAGCTTGACATCGACAAACTCTCCTCTCGCCAACATGAAGATGGTCATTGCCTTCCTGGTAGTGGCTCTCTGCTGCTCCCTTGGTAAGAAGCATATTCTCTCTCTAGAGATTCCCTGATAAAGTTAATCCAAATTCTAGTTAGTTCAGAAATGATTGTGTCCTGTCCAACCAGAGGTAACTTTACTGTCTGCACCATTCATTAATCTGAGGGTGGTAACAAACTACTGAACCAAATCATGCTGGGTCCAATCAGTGGTGTCCAACGTGGGTCAAGGAGGGCCAGAACCATGCCAGGAAATATAAGTCTACATGGAATGAATTTTAGCAGAACTAATTTACATTGTTTATGCTTATCCTAAAGTTCTGGCATGGATCAGGTGCCACTGAACCTACGCTGGACACCCCTTCTATACATTGTTAATGCCTCGAGCTTGGCAAAAAAAGACTGCAGCTCTGTCCTTCCAGTAACTACTGACTTGCAAACAGCATGATCCGAACACTGAGATTGAATCTCAAATCTAGAAGCCACTGTGCCTGAATACATATTTTTCTGTTTATTTATTTCTTTGTCTATCTATTCATGTATCTATGTATGTATATAATTACTATTAAGTGGCAGATGGATTTTGACATGAACCATTTCGTGATGAATCTAGCTCAAGAGGGCAGTCTATCGGTCATAAAACGTTTGATTGGATAACACTTTTAAGAAAGCAGTGAGGAGCAACTATGACGAATAAAAATGCAAAAATGTAAACATGTATATCATATACATATTTACATCCTTTCCATTCAGTTGATTCAGTTCCATCCCTCTTCCACTTTAACTGCCAGACACACTCACCCAGCAGGATGTTGTCTGTTTTTAACTCAGTTTATCACTTCATTTGAGGTCCTGCCTCTGTCACAGGCACATTACATATCGAATACCCTTCCTTAAACATGTCCTCTGACAGCAGGGTCTTCGGTGGTGTAAACAATCATTTAGGACTGCTAAGTCTTCTCTTTATGCATCAAAATTAAAATGTAAGGTCTGACTCTGCAAAAGCAAATTCGGGGAGACTTTGAAACATTTGTGGGATCATGTCTGAAATCCTTGTTGGTGAGGAGAATTTTTCTGCAAAATGTTTTGATTTCCAAAAAGAACAGAGCAATTCCTCAAATCCCATTGCAGAAAGACACTGAGGAGGTGCTAAACATGAAAATCTGCTTAGCTCTTAATCTTAAGGTGCAACTGATCTTCAGACACATCATTTCAAACTTCTTCTGCAGGTACCGTAAACAGCATTCGAAGGGACCGGAGACAAGTGCAGACTGTGAAGTACACCTACTATCAAGGCGGGTCTTCAGGTAAAGATGCTGGCTGTCCTGGACATATAGGGCAGACCTGTTCCTATAAATGTTACATTTTCATTTCACCAAAATAGAGAAAAAACAAACAGTAGAAGGACAAGTTTGGAAGTACAAGTCTTTCCTCCCTACCTCTGACTTGGCCCAACTTAACTGGCTAATATTCAACTATTGGGCTTTGCGTATTTTGCACATTTTAATAAAAGTGGTTACATTTTTCTCTCTTTTAGGGTCGAGCCTGCGTGAAAATGCGCTAGAGTATGCTCTTGCTTGCAAGGCACTATTGTTTGCAATAACGGGCTTAGAGCCCGCCTATTGCTTACTATTTGCTGGTTTTAGAGGCACTTTTCTTCACTGCCTCTTAATTGGCCAGTGCAGGTCAAGTATCACTTCCATTGCCTTCTGTGGAGCAGGAACCAAGCACAGTTTTATTTAAGTTAATGAGTGTCCGTCCGCTGCTTGTGCTGTGATTGAGGTACCATTTCTATTTTGCCCTCTCACTGTCCTGTCTGGTACTCCCTCCCTCCTACCCCCAACCTTTTATTCATAAAATCTAAATAACAATTTAGATTTGCATGGCCTCATAGATAAGGAGTAAGAGAAAGCAGTGCAAGTCACTGTGTTGCGTTACTCAATGGCAGGAAGGCGCTCCATTGGCGTTGTGGTGGGTTTTCCCATGCAACACTCATGGATTTTGACACTGTACTGGAATTACTTAATCACGTAAACCTGGAGCAGTGTCAAAACCTTTTGTCTCCCAGAGCAGGTACAGAGAGTAGAAATATTTTTAGTTCTCCTCGCTTTTTTACTCTTTTCATGTGTGCTGCAGAATATCACACATAGAAAGAGAAAAACTCCTCTTGGGATTGTTTTTGCGCAGGAAGGTGCCCCCTTGCTGCAAAAAACAATCCAGCATCCAACACAGACAGCCTTGCACGATGATGCATAGATGCCTGCATTGGCACTTGCAGCAAATTGTATGCCAGCGCAGTGGGAAAGGACAGGAATGCACCGTATTTCATATATTTGGTGAATTCCTGCCCTTTCACATTGATGTTGAGCAGTGCAGCAAGAACACTTTCAACGCTGCCCTAGACAATTCCCAAAAAATGAGGCCATTAAGTTACTCTCACCTGCGAGCGCACAGCGCTTCAATGGTTCTGGCCCTGCGTCTCTTCGTGCATTGCTTGTTCAGAACATCATACCCTTTAAAGCTCTGGCTGTTCCCTTCCCTGCCAGCCAGAGGCAGCTGCAAAGTCAACCAGAAAGAATTACTGCAATGAAACAAGGAGAATAATTAGATTAAGGGCAGACTCCCCAGTACTCAGTGCTTTAAATAGGCCAGTACTGTTCGAAACTGAGTGCCAGAATTTTTTTATTTTGAGGGGGAGAGTACCAGCACTTCTCAAGAGAAATTCAATACTTTTAGCTGGAGAGTACCGGCACTTCTCAGAAATAAGCAGGTACTCTGCAACTGAGTACCTGCACTTCTATTTTTCCATTTCAAGCTCTGCCAGTACTGCAGAGTCCCCCCAACAAAAGAAGCTGGTGTGGTCCTTTGTTATCTAGTCCTAATGTTGCTGAAAAGGATTTGTTTGGGCAGCTATACATTCTTATTAGTAAAATCAGCCTTTACCAGTGCTTTAAACAAAAAAAATGTATGTGAGAGAGGGGCTATGGAGAGATGAGGGGTACTTTTGCCCGGTGGTCATGAGGAAATCTGAGGAGGAGGTCATGGGATGGCGCCAAAAATGATTGTCATTTGTCACACGTGCTCCAACAGCGCGAAAGCCGGCCCTGCTCACTGAGAAAAAAAAGAAATATGCATTCGCACAGCTGGCTCTATTCCTCCTGTGCAGAACTTTACCTTTTCTACATTTTTGCAAACCGGGAACAAGAGCTCCTGGGAGAGGTACATTGACACTTTCAGTAGTAAGCTTGGCAACTTCCTTTGTGGCGCTGCTTTTCAGCTGTACTGTTGGCAATGTTTGTGAATTGAACAAACACACATATGTAGGTACAGGCCAAGTCATAAACATATTTCTGTACTTTTATTTTATTAAAGCGACTCAAGCCCCAAATCTTTGCAGGACAGCAATGATTATTTTGTCAAACAATAAAAGAATATGGTGAACTAGGTCTGCCCCCAAATTTGTTATAACACATTTGGTTTGAAATAAACTATATATTCGGGTCAAGTGGGAAAATGCTGCTCTCTCTTAGGGGGTTATCGGCACAAAACAAGGCATTGCGATTTAAATGTCATGGCATGCCTGCATTCCCAATGTGTACAATGTAACCTGGTTGTTCTGCTTAATATTGTTTCTCAGTCTTCTGCCTGAGTTTCCTAAATAGAACAATCCAGACTCTTGTCTTTCACACATCTCTCTGCAGGGGGCTGACAACAAGGCATGAGGGTTTTCAAGCACTATATCAATGCTCACCAAAGGAAATAAAATAAAAGTAAAACAATATAGTAGCTTGTCGTGTAGGTCGTTGCAGACACCAATACAATTCTGCAGTATATTTACCTTTTATAATTATATACCTCATAAGCCATAATTTCTATCTACACAATTTCCCAGCCCCTTCCGATTTCTACAAAATATTATGATTGACAGATAGTAATTCACCTCCTCCATGTGATAAAACGTGTTGGATCCACTATCTATTCATCTTAGACAGTGAATCATTTGGAGTATTTTTCTCTCGATTGTTGTAAAAGAAGATTCATTCAAGAGTGATCTCATGGTAGAGGTGCCCAGCACTGGTTCACATGAAGCGGATTCATGTCAGACGCTCAAGATAGCACGTGACTGGGGAAAATATTCCCATTGAAATGCATTGTTGGGGTGTTTTGTGGGTCTTCTAAAAATCTTGCAAACATGTGGACCACATATACCAAAGGTAGACATCCACACTGTAGGGAGACTGCCTCTTTATGGCATAGTTCTTGCAAAATGTTGCAATATCAACTTGATAAACAAAAACATAAAAACACAAAACCCTTCATTTATAACATGCTGTTTAAGAATGTATATACACCGAATTTCACTTAAAATTGAGTTTGCAATTACTGTATCCAATATAATATACACAAAATAAAATTCTGTCATACAGATGACACAACACGAATGAGGAGCAAATGAATTGTGATGTAAAAAACAAGTCCTCCTCCACAATTTCTAAAAACTTGAAAAAGGTTTAAACACCATGTCAAATACTTATATCAAACTCTGAAAAAGTAAAGAAATGTATCATCAGTTAGAGCCATGTTCCACAACAGAGCAATTACATGCTCTCTATGCTTTATAATCAATGTTATATTATTCGTTTTTATGATGCAAAAGGAGTACAACATACACCCCCACAACCTCCTGGCTGGCGCATTAAAGGAAAGGAAAAAGAAAGGAAAGGAAAAACACAAACTCATTTTAACTTCACCTCCCCCCCCCTCCAGCTCCCTTCTCCTCTCCTAACCAGTGGCACTAGGCCCATGCCAATCTCTGGTAGGTCCGCGATCCCAAACAGGAGAACCCCCAATATTTGGCACTGGTACGGCCCTTCCTAAAGCCCCACTATGAGTTTTGATGAATTCTCTGTGTTTATTCCAAGCAGCGGAATTACTGGTACTAGCTAATTTTGTGACACAGAATTCCTTCTTTTATGAGTTAAACCCTTCCGAATGGGGAAAAGTCTGCAGACCTACATCACCTTTCACAATTTCACACACTATTCCTGATTCCAAGGGGTTTGAGACAGGTATTTACCACCAGCTCCAAGCACTGGTAACATCTGCAGCACCTCTGTGTAAAGGGATGGAAAAGGGAAGGAGAGAAGGTCATCTAATGGAGGAGAATTACACGCATTCACCATGCCTACGCTAAGGATCAGGTGGGGGGGCAGGACATGTGTACAGTGGTCCAATGTAGATTTTTCAGCTGGCAAAATTGTCCAGTGCTACTGCACCTGGAGTTTTCGGGGATATGAACACCGGGTTACTGATAATAATGCCAAGCAGATAGCTCCACTAGAAATCCGCTCCACACTTCTTGTAGTTGAGGCATAAGTTGAGGCATGTACATGGAGAGGATGTGGTCTCACGGCTAGACTGCCTACCTTGGAGCTGGGAAACCAAGGTCCGAGCTTTGGGGTCTACTCCACGTCCTGTGAATCTGGGAAAATCACGTAATCTCCCCGTGCCTACCAAAAAAAATGAATGTGTCCTTGTGTAACTTAACTGGTGCTCATGTAAAGCGCTCCAATAGCTTCGGGTCGAGTTTGCGCTGTATAAATCTATTAAAAAAAGCCTAAAAATGTTTTGGGGGTCATGCCTACACAACGTTTTAGCTGTCTTTTGGCCAGGCCTATTGTTTCACAAATATTTAGAATGGCTTCTGGGTTACTTCATTACACATGATTGAAGGGATTTGTAGCCTATCTCCCTTCCCTCCTCTTGATTCAATGGATTTCCTTCTTATTTTTGTGTTTGACCCACCCTAGAGCATTTCGGTCTCACATTATTTTGATTGGTTGACCTGTATCCGTCCTCTGCTGATGTTTAAGTTTCGACATTCCAACCATCATCTCCTTGTGCTTGCATTCAGGAAACTACAATGTTCTTTTATTTCCAGGACTTCATGGGAGTAAATATGTTTTCCGGCACTCTTGCCTGTATGCTGCTTTTTCTCCTCACATTTTCTCCTCACATTGCCCCACCAATGTGCATGTTGCTTTCCCCGATACTCCCAGCTTTTATTTCTTACTTATATTTTTGTAAATATAGGCCTTGATTTGTGTCTTCCCCTTCGCTCCCTCCTATCAACAGTGTTTTCTTACTGCCAACTCTCCACCCCTACCATTCCACACCCTCCCATCCCTGTGACATCTATTTGATTTTTATGTAGTTTATTTATGTATTGAGTTGTGGGCCCGGCTGCTGTATTTTGCTACTGCAGCACAATGTTCTCAAAAGGAGACTTAACACACATTTTTTTAATGAACTTCTCCAAAGTAATCATCTGTCATCTTGGAACCGTAAATACACAAAAAAAAGGAAATGGCGATCCTATTATGACCTGTGCATGTGCATGGTAGTCATAGAAGAACGGGTATCCCTAAATAGGAAATCAATTTCAACATTGCCAAACATGCGTGTGCATGCATCTTGACGCATGCTTTGATATTTCTCTATAGACAAGATTTGGCAAAGGCAAAAGCTCATCCTTTTAATAAAAAAGGCATTTTGGCTTCATCAGAGCTATTTCATAACAAAAAGAGACAATTGGGGCTTCCATTTTAAATGTCAATTCTTCACTTTGTCCAAACGCTAAATGTACCACAACTAATGGTGCATTCAAATGCAGCTTTGGATGGTCTTTGACTTTTGAATATTCTGGACACATAAATGATTCTATTACCTTAACCTCTTAGTGGATATGGATATGTATTTATTATGTTGGGTACAGAATACAATGCACAAAGGCACCTACAAACAATCATTCATTATTTTATTCCTGAGAAGTTAGCATATGACATTTTGAGATTATATCTACCAATGTTACTCCTTACTGTTTACCTGTCATGGAGCAGAGTACAGCCCATACCACAACCAGAACTGGGAGAATAAATTTAACAAACTACAACCCTAACAGTCCTATATTTGCATTGCTTCTGTGAAAGTCGATCAACCCAACAGGAGTGTCGCAACACAATACTACTGTTGCCAGTCACGCGTAAAGTCCACCACCAGAGATGCTTCTCCTTGCATTTCCTTCCAGCCAACCTCACACAAGAGACCAGATCACATACTTTATTTATGCTGCTATGGTATGCTAAATGTTTTATTTCATTCCAGGTGGATTTAAGGGAAGTGTTGAAGAACAGAAGATGTATTCCGTAAGTAACAGGGCAAGCATGTATGGTCTTAAGGCACATAGGGGTGCATGGAAAGTAAAGGGGTACGGGGTGCAGCTTTTACGCTGTAGGAACAAATGGTGAACAGTGCTGACAAAAGCAAACAAAATAAAAATCAGCAGTGTCTGTCACCAGACAAACTACAAGTCAGTGGTGTACCTGTGGAATAGTGTGTGGTGCTTTACATTAGGTCTGAGTGATTATGATTGAAGAGTTTGCTGAGGTTCTCCTTACTCCATCTGTAGGTGTTTGTGGGAGTTTGGTGCAGTGAGAAGTTCTCTGCTTAATTGTTTGGTATCACTGGTGGGTGAGGAGTTCGAGGACTTAGTATTTTGTAGTAATCTTTCAGGGGGTTTTATATTTATAAAGTACATTTGAAGGGCAGAGTTTATCCCACTTAAAGCCCTTTCAATAGTATATTAGAGTTGATTCCAGATCTTGACTTCATGGCCTCATTTTGAGAAGAACCCTAGGAACACCTCTGAGGTTAACTTGAAATTAGTAGGTATTGCAGCATGAAGTAAAAATGGATGTGTGTTTTGCTCTTAAGTGGTCCTAAAATTTAGATTTTTTGTATTTTGCTTAATTTCATTCCTAGTTCATTTATTACCTGTTAAAACAATGGCAAAACCTTTGCAGTTGATTGTAGTATTTACTGTCTGTCAGTAATTTCCCCAAAAAGTACTTACACCTTTGCTCAGTACTAATTTCAGCAGAACAGTATCATACTGCCAGGAGTAATTTTTATTTAACCTAGGTTTTGGTGTTTGTGGCAAAGCTGACAAGACTGAGTATATTAATTCAAATTAGGCTTCAGATGGATATTTATAAAATTGCTTTTTGATCTAGGAATGTACTGACTTATACCTAAACTGTCTTGCAGAAGGATCAAGCACAGATGTTTGCCTATTTATTCCAAGGGTCTGTCTGCCTCTACAATGCAGTCCGGGTAAGAGTCTCTGCATCTTACTTTAACACCAAATCCAGAAAAATATGTGGGGGTGAGGGTGGCTGAAGGTGCTTTGTTGCAATGAGAGGGGGATGGGAAGGTAATGCGTTGATGCCAGGGTATCTCATTTACAAACGACCAGGCTGGTGTCCCTCCTATATCCATCACATGAAGGCCCTTGCAACTTCCTTCCTCACACAGAGCCACTTGGCACACAGTACATCACCGAAAACCTACCCACCTGAACACTTTACAGGCAAATACTGAAGTAACTCTCTGATCTTTGTTTCTTTCAGAATGGGCCTGTGAACAAGAAAGCAGAATCCTACAAATTTATTGTAGAAAACAGCATCAGATTTGTGGTAATGATAACAATTTTAATGTCATGATATTTTGTGTGTGATATTTGACTCTGAGACTCAACTAGTGTATGTTGTGTATCTGAGTAGAAGAAGCAGCCACTGCTGTTTGTCGAGGAGAGGACACACGGGGGTGGCAGGTACTGCGCAAGGGGTTTTTCAACGATGCCAGTGATGCATGTCGACAGTCACGCCCAGGGCAGATCTAGGGTTAGGGGGAAGGAGCTTGAACTCATTGTGTCCTTAAATCCACACATTGTTGCTATATCTTCCACATAATATAAAACCCAGATGAGATTTACAGGGACGTAAACCTGCTTGTCTGAGCCAAGTCAGAAAAGAATGTCTTACAGGAAGGGTATTACCAAGTCACGCATCCAGTTGAGTGCACCTTTTACTGCACATGTGTTCCTGAAAAAGTGATGCATCACTGACAGCTGGGTTATCAGTGTGGATGATGTCTTCAAGAATATATATTTACTACAAACCAAGTTCTCTTTACCCTCAGGAAACTACTGCAGCCAGCTGTGGAACACCTACCCAACAGCTTTTCCTTAATCAGGTAAGAGTTTTCTTGCTCTAGGGCTACCCTATTGTAAACCACTGTGATAGGTCAATTGATTCAGGCCACAGTTACTGAATATAGTTGAAGCCTATTTGATGCAGACTTGAGATCCTGCAGGTATGACTAGACCCATGCACACTGTTTTACATCAGCAAAATATATGACGTTTTTCAAATTTTACTAGAGCAAACTTTTGCATTATTTTTTCTTTAGGGGACTTTTTCTAATCAGTCCCCTAACTGATATCTTCCATGTCTTTTAAACTCAACATTTGCCCACATAATCAATTTTTGCACAGGGTAGCTTGATGTTAATTTTATGAAACTTTATGCAAGTTCCCATGGCATTTTCAAGAGGTCAATAGATAAGCAATTAAGACCATTACGAACTGGAGGCAGAATTAGAAAGGGTCTGAGCCAAAGTGGAAAAGATCATCCATTGAATGTGGAACATGTGGGTCTGCACATATGTGTTCAGGCATAATCCAGAGTTTTTTATAAATTGCATCATTTCATGTGCATTTTGTTTGCATGGTGTTTGATTACCAATCAACACAGGTGATTTAGTTAAACCCATTATTTAAGTGTAAATAAATAACATGGAAAGGCCCCTGTTCATAACAACTTTGAATTTTATTACCTAATTCTAATAATTCATCCACAGATGATGCCAAACAATACTTAATCATAAGTTAAACTTTCAGTAAATCGATCACAACAAGTTTGTTAAATATGTCCTGCCCTCAGCTCAACCAACCTTAATATGGCACTGGTTTGAGAGAGACAGAGATAGAGGTAAGGCTAGGGGTAGGGGTATACAGAGAAGAAGGTGAGAGGTTAATACAGAGAAGTAGGTGGAATTGAGAGGAAGTCCACTTTCCGAGGAGCCCCTTGGACTGTGGGGGCCCTGGCAATTGCCCACTTTGCTGATGCCTTAAAACATCTCTGACCATGGTCAGCCAAGGGCTTTGATTCATTCTATGTGAATTTATCTGACACGTATATTCTTAAAATTTCGCATCGATCAGGCCTCCGAAATCTATGCTGGACACGTAAGATAAACCTTTGTCTGTGCTGCAAGGAGAGGATGGTAAACACTAATTTCAACGATGTATTGTTTTTGCCTCTCATGGGTTCTAGCCCTATTCTAATAATGCCCTTATATTAAAAAAAGCTCACACAATACGAAGATGAGGAAAATTCATGCATCACCATGAAATTTGATGCCTATGACAAATCATAAAGGAGTTGACAGATAATCTTCTGATGGGGAGTATGCCTTTCGAGGGGGACATCATCCCGTGAATAAGGATCATCCCTGGCTTCTTGTGCACATCTTTTGACCACACATAGTTCACACTCATATGCAACAATCACTTAAACTTGAAATTACTACACCAAGAATAAAAAATAAAAATACATTCTCTCTATCCTTACTTTGTAATCCCTTTGCATTTCTTTACCATCACTATTCCATCTGTGACATATTCCTTCACTCTTTTTAGCAACTTTTGATAAAGAGTGCAGTTTCTGTCTTCACCTCACAAGTTTTTCTCTTCCCCTCTTGGTGTTCTACTTTTGTGCATCTTTTCCTGCTGTAATTCCAATTGTTCACCTTGTCACTGAGCCTATTACCTTGGCATTCAAGTGTAAAATATGTTTTCCTACTTTTAAACTTTGATATCATTGCACATGTCTCTGATTTCTTTCAACATTGTTCTTCTTACTCACTTTGTTGGTCTCCACAGTCTCCTCTGCATCCTTCCTTCACTTTGAATTTCTAGTTGTGCTCATCAGTACTCGTCATCCACAATTGTGGTTTTCCTCTGCATCTTGGAAACAGCCTTTTGCCTCTTTGCTTTCACCTTTTCCCTTTGTTGCACAAAGTTCTTTTTCCAACTACAGACTTTCCAAAATAGATTGTGTTTCTAAAGTTTCTATCTTCTGTAGTTTTAGGCCGCATTTACTATGGCTTGGTATCGCCGATGCCTCCTGGTTGACTGACCCCTCCTCCTCAACTCCAACAACCTCTGACATTTGTCAAAACACAAGCAAGCTCCTTCTTTTTGGGTTTGTGGTCATAAATCCCTGACCATATTTATTTACACATATAAACGAGACAAAAAACACATTTTACTATATGCACAGTAACAAACATTTGTACAGTTGGTTTATAGGAATCAATGCCTAGCCTTAACAAAGACACTAATACATTTATTTCTTATCCATAACTACATTTCTGTTCCGTTGCATCCTCAAAATTCATTTTTGGGTGAGATCATAACTGGCCCCAGTGTCCTTTACTCTTAACATCCTGTGTCCAATCAAAGCTGCACCTGGGTGTGTTCCTCCTTATGGGAGGACCTCACACAAGGATCTCCCTTACCAGGATACTCCTATGCAGGGGGCCCATCTGCCCACTAGGATACCTCTCTTGGACACCTCCTACACCCATCATTTGCCTCTCCAAGGGCCTGTGCTAGGTTGCGCCCAGTGTGCCCGCAGGGGTGGATGGCAGGTAAGGACAGCATGTCAAAGGCCACCCCCAACCCCTGTGCCCCTGTAACCTCCTTTGAACTCGCTGCCAGCACTCCTTGGAGGGTCCTGTGATGCTGTTCTTATTTTGGTGTAAAAAGAAAAGGATACCTTATATAGAGCATAAATGTCTAACCAATCATGATCTCACAAGTCACAGGCCAGTATAGTTTACCTGCTATCTGGCCTCCCCCCAAACAAATTGCATTGGACATGTCCTAGCCATGACACCAAGTCCTCAAGAATATTTTGTTACCTTCCTCAGGGCCGTGTACCCCATCCTTCGAGAACCAACCGCCCACCCTTGATGCACTCTGGGATATAGGTAACCCCCCGGCTGGCTTAACCAACTTACCCATTCTATTGTGCACATGGTTTGGACTGGAAACGATGGCTGACCCCACTCGCACCATCTCAGGAGACTCCTCCTCGTGCCAACCAGGCTTGCAGACAACCAACACAAAGCAAGTCTGCCCTTTCGGTTGGAGAAGAGCCTTTTTTTCTGTGCTGGGAGTGGCAGGGGTGTGGAATGTGTCTAGAAAAGCATAAGCTTGTGGGACTTGCTGGCAAAGGTTGACTTAGCAGTGCTCCCGCTTGCTGTTTCTTCCTGTTGATGCCATCAATAAATGGTCCTAATTGAATTTTCACCTTTCACAGAGACTGGATGAAATGTAAATATTTAAAAAGGGGATATTTGAGACCATTCCCATATTTAAGGTGTGCTCTGTAGTTGAATACCTACGTGCATAAGACCTTGCTTGTTTGCTTGATACAAACCACGCAGCCACAAAATAGCCTTATCAATTTCTCCTGCAGGACTAACTACATTAGTGCAAACTCGGCCAAATGCATTGGAGCGCTTCACCTGAATTCCAGTTAGACCAAGGCAGACAAAACCAAGTAATGAATGATACTGGTGCAACAATGCAAACAAAGGAACCCTAAAACCCCCCAGTGCCCCCTCACCCCCATAGCCTAGAAATGCCCACAGGAGCCACCACTGAGTACTGGAATTCCCAAATTGCACTTGGGTATGGCGGGAAATGGCTCTCAAGCCCCTGTGGCTCCCGGAGGCATTTGCTGGACCTTGGCTGCCAAGTTGGATGTGAAGATTCTGAAAAAGGATATTCAAGACCTTTACCATAGTGCTGACAGTAATCAGCGTTGGCCCGCAGGAACCTAAAACAAAGAAACAGAGAAACAAAGAAACATGCGGGCAATACTCTGGGTTCCAAGCACATGGGGAAGAGAGGTGGCGTCCTGTCCAAGGTGGCCAGTGGGAAAAAGAGACCCACTTGCCGCCTCTCAGCACCTTTTATGGGCTAAGCTGACAAAATTGGTGGGACAGGCCCAGAAGTACCCCAACGCTTCTGGTACAGCGCCACCAGTCAGCCAATCCTGCACTGACCTTCCCCAGAAAGGTCATGATGCACCACATCCCTGGTTCGGCCCAGCTCGCCACCATATGCATGGCTCCCTGAGTTGGGGGAGCCTTTGTCAATTTGTACATGATAAGTAATTTAGTGTCTACCTAATGAGATGTCTACCTGCATCTCATTGCTGAGAAATTTCCCACTTCCGGTGACTCATATCTAAATCAAAGACTGTCTAAATTGTGAGTTAGGGTCATGGCCATATTGCTGGTGCGCCTCAAGCAAGTGTGGCAGGCCCACCAAATTTAAAATTGTCTGTGTTGTTAACTGCGATTTTGGACATGCCATCATTGACATTTTTTTAAGACAGATATACAGAGACAGATTTCTCTTCTTCAGACACAATATAACTAATGTTCCTCCCATACTTCTAATTTTCTTTCAGTGTGCATGGGACAGTTCTGAACTTTTCTGTCTGAAACTGCAATGGAGTAAAGGGCAGACCCAGCAAAAAAGACACTAGTAGGAACAAAACTGGGAGGACACACACTAAATTGAATGGCCCTTTTGAAGTCAACAAAAAAGAGTTTTTGATTGTAGAGCTGGTGGTGATTGCAAAATTAGGTAATTTGGCTTCCCCTACACTCTGAATGAGGCAGGAAAGAAAGAGATAAATATATTAACTATTAATCAATTTTAAAAGGGTGCCCTAGTTCCACCAACATCTATTTGAGGGCTCTTGGACTATTCTCATCTCACTGGCCTTACATTCAGCCTCATATACCTGACCTCATCTTCTGTTTTGTAGTCCACAAAAGAATGGACCATATATTGGTTATCTCAACCCCCTCCTGCCGCATGTGAATTGGTGAATCAGGATTTAGGTAAATGTGTAGATTCCCAATATTGCAATGTATTCACTGACATAACATGCCTTTGCCATCCATCATTCTGTTCGATTGGTTTATTCTAATGATCAAATTAGAAAATGTATTTCATGTAATCATGTGATTGATGTGTTATGCATGCTTTATGTTCCTTCATATCGCCTATTACAATTTCTCAAATCTGTAAAACTATCCACTGGTCCAATTATTAGGCAAGTGCCAACTAATCGCCATTGTCTGAACCTGAAGCTCAAAATATGTTTTATTTTGTTACAGAATGACTACAACATCTACATGGAACTAGTGAGGATTGCTCAAGTAAGTTTGCCATCCTGTATGTTACTATCGCTAATCTAGGAATAGTTGCACTGTTGTGGCATGTTTCGAAATTCATTTCATGTAGGGATGAGAGATACCAAAGTAAGAGTTGAGTTATCTTTGCTTGGCATTAGTAATGCCCCTGCATGTGCGAATATGTGGCGTTACAATGCATGTGATTACATTGCAAGCCGTTGCAACGCAAAACTTCACTCCGACTTTCTGTCGGGGAAGCACTGGAAGTTGGAATAGATTAATTTTCTATTCCAACTCCAGTGTGTGCAACAGTAGGGAAGGTGTTGGAGTTAAATCCAACACCTTCTACCCACTGCTGCACACCTTTTGCGTTGCACCGGCATGCGATGTAATGTTCACTTAAAAAAATATCAAATGCTCTTGGATTTTTTTTCAGGAACGCTTTTATTAGGCTTTAGCATGAGCACAATGCACATTGTACATAGTATAGTATCATTTAATGATTCAGATAATCAATGTGTAATGTCCCATTAGGTCACTCTATCACATATAGTAGAGGAAACATCTGAAGGGGACATTGGTCTATTCTTTAATGTAACCGTGACAAATGATATGGTTAACAGTTTGAACAGGCACAGCACTAACAGTTCCAGAGTCAACATCTGTGTCTCCTATGCAGAGGGGCCTATGTCTGGCAATTTATATTTAGTTCTGTTATCACCCACAGCAGGCAGACGCACAGCGTTCCAGCACCACTTCAGCTACACTCAGAAGGGGGAATGAACCAAGGTGGTGGGGCACTCCAGGCCTGGCTTTGGGAGCAAAGAAAGAGTGGGGGAACAGAGTCATGACTCACTGTTGGACACCCTTTCCCTGGTCCCCTCAAAGTGGACCTGTAACTCACACACAAAAATATTCCACTCCTGCATGATTGGGACCCTTCATAGGCCCCTCAGCTCCTCTCTGCACAGAGCTGTGGACTCAGCTTTACTCCATTTTAACATTGCCACATACCAGTAGGACATGTTCGGAAGGTAGGCACCTTTCCTATTCATGGCATTTGCGTGTTTAGTTATTATTAGGACTAAGCCTATGAATCGGACTGTTGGGCCTCTCTATCTCCTATGTCAGAAAATCCCCAATAATTCCACCTCCATGGTGCTGAGATCCACTCTACCCGTAACCTCTACCAAGGCATCTAAGACCGCCCCTTATAATAAATGTGCCTCTGGACAGTTCCAGAACATATGTGCCATATCTGAATTTCCGGAGTCACATTTGGGGCACACAGACTCGCTTACACATCTGCCGTGCAGTCTCTCAGAGGTAAAATAGGCCCAATGTAAGATGTTGAGCTGAATGTATTGGAACTTTGCATTGCTGGAATTTTTACGGGGTTAGATGAGAGCCCTATCTAAATTTTTAGGAGTGCTCTTACAGCCAATGTCTCGTTCCCAGTGTAATTTTGTAGGCTGCATCAAGTCCCAAAAACTAGAGGCCATCGTACATGTGAACCATGTGATCCCTCACGTAGACTGCGTGGAAAAATGGATGTGTCTCAGGTTCTTGTAATATGCCAAAGCCGCTGTAATTCAGCCAGTATTGTGCGGTGCACTAGGTAATCGTGGGGGGGGGGTTCTCATGATGTTTGTGTAGGTGCTGAAAGGGTGCAAGACCTTCCTAGTGAAACAAGGTGCCCAGTGTGACTGCCACTCCCACCTCTCAAAGTTCCACCCTCTCACTTCAAAGCAGATCCCTGAAAAGGTCCTATAGATCTAACTCTGATGTCCGGCATGTATGGCACATGTGTCGGAGTGAAGCTCAATAGGGTATTGGAATGCAGGGGTAGTTTACCATTAGGCAACAGAAGTTCATGTATTATTTGAGCAGCTCGGCCCAGTGAGGATGAGCCGGCTCAGCCAGATGTTGACTGCCCGCCATATTGATGGCCACGGCGCCACAAGATAATAATGCTCGAAGTTAGGATCCCCTAGTCACCCCAACGCAAAAGGCAGCTGGAGCGACCTCATTGCAACCCGTCTCCACCGTTTGTTTCAGATAAGGCAGCCCAACATACCATGCAGTGTGTGGAATGTGGAGAGTGGTACAGTGACCGGCAGGTTCTGGAAGTAATACAGGAGATGGGGAGCATCACCATCTTAGAGAGGGAAGCTCACCTGCACCATGAGGCATAGCATGCTGCAGAAGGATATCTGTGGCCTCAAGGTGGTAATTGCCCTCGTAAGATTGCCATCACGTAGATCATGGGTTTCATGGTAGATGTGACCGCCAAGGTAGCGGAACGTGGATGGTTCCCAGTGCACCTGGTGGGGTCCTGCCATGTGGGGCTGTGGAGGGCATTACGGTGTCAATGGAGCAAGACAAGTCTTGTCCCAGTTCACTCCCAGACCTGAGGCATTCTTAAGTTGTTCAAGCACTGAGTTGATGCTCCCAAGTCCCTGTTGGATGTCATGTATGTAAAGGACATCATCCATGTATAGGGAGACCGCATGTCGCTCAGTCCCTTAATCAAAGGCTATTGAAAGTAAAAGACTCCGCATTAAACTGACATTTTTGGAAATGTTTAGATCTGATGACAGCATTTCCAAAAATGCCAAATTCAAGCACTCACTGTGAAGGGAGAGAAGATTGAATAACTTGAGTGTTCATTACAGCAAAATGAAAATAAAAACTGCTGGGGATATGCAGGTGATATATTCTCCATAACATGTGTTAGCAGTATCTCAAAAAATCAAACTTCAGAACGCTTGAAATATATTAGGTTTGGTACTGAGGTTTAAGCATATCACAAACAAATACAACCTTAAGACAGAAAGGTGATGCATGTTGGTCGATATTACCTGTCCTACCAAACTGCTAAATAGTGAGCAATATGTATTTTATCATTTACAGCTTTTCGAAATGACTGATGCGTTGTCCTGTTATTAGACAAATGCCAGTGTATTTAGTTTGCTGAAATGGCAGCATTTCAATGAAGATTTTATTGATTATTCATTATGGAGTTGCTTGTTGTTTGATACCTTCCCTAAGGACAAAGTGCCATTCACTAATTGCTCTTTGTCACTCATTAACTGCCATACCAACATGTTGGATTTGCAACCTTTTTTCTTTATAAAGTAAAGGCATTCACACACATAGGCTTTCTTAAAGATACAATGACAATGCTGGTCTGTTGTGAAAAATATTTACTATGCAATATTTCATTATTCATTCCTTTTAACTTTATCAGGTAAATTGTCAATTTCATCTTCTGGTTCCTTTTCATAACACTCTTGTTTGAGAGTAAAGCCTACTTCTACTAACTCAGTGTAATCAACAAAATGGCTCTTCTCTCTATATGACATTTTCTTTCTATTACAGCAGGGGCTGACACAAAGGCAGCAAATCGTTACCAAACATTTCTCCTAACAATAGGCCAGACCTATTGGATTTGCCAATGCTTATTTTCTATTCTCTCTGATCAGTGATTCAGTTCTAACAGCACTAGGTGGCACCACTTGCGACATTTTTAAATACATACATCTGACTTTTCATTTTTATATTTTTTTCATTTGCCTATTGAATAACTTTCAATGTGTTATGACTGTTGTTACTCTTCTAAAGAGAAATCTTTGGCTCATGATCTTGGAGATGTACAAAATGTAATGTTCTCTCTCTGTGTAATCAGTCTGTTCCTAATTTTGAAAGCCCTACCTAGGTCTTGCATCCTCTCAATGAAGCATCATAACGAGGGTGTAATAAGAAAACAGATGTTTAGCCATGTTTCATCAAAGCAGCATAGGTTCATTGTGTTGTGATGTTTTAAAAAAATGTTTAAGGCTATCTATTCAACGGGTGTTAAAATAATGTAATCAATTAACAATCAATAATGTCTCTTTCTCTAAAATTGTCTTAGTCTGGAAATTATGGAGACATTGCATACGTGGAACGTACTTGCGATGGTTTGTTTGCTGGTCTAGGAGGAGCACTGGTAGGTTAACTTTCTTACAAAAAAACATGGCGCCTGATAATTTCCTGATTAAGTCTACTTATAAAACTTGTTTTTGCATTACATTTACAAACTCTTCAATACACTTAATGCATGATAACCTTTTTGTGTGGTATCTGAACTTTACAACAAGATGCAGATCGTAAAGTTTCTCTACCACCTGTCAGCCGCACACCTGCCAACATTGAGTGTATATTTCTCACCATAAAAGTTAGGTTGCTTGCCACCCACCACTCAGCAAACTACTTCACATAGCTTGGGCTTTCATTCAGTCTGCGTAGAAAGGCAACCATTCTTATGCACATCAATAACAATTAGACAGGTATGCCCTCTGATTAGCAAAGCCAGAATATTCATAGTGTACAAATCTCGAGGATAAAACATTGAATCCAAATTACCCAAAGGTGAGTACCTAACTCCATGCATATGTTCCTTTGTGATAAATACATCTTACTGGTATGTAGCTGTGTACTTACCTTTTGATATTTTGGTCTACGATGTTTTGTCCACAGTATTCTTGTATCTCGATATTCTGAGCTTTAATATTTAGTTGTACAACTATTAAATGGGTGTTAGATGAATTCACCAAAAGGAAACAGTAAATCCAACACACATTAAGATGGAGGAGTAACCTACGGAACCTACTTGCCAATAGGAGGCATATTCCAGTGCAAACCACTTGTAAATATTGCAGTACTACTTAGACAAACTTTGAAACATTGGGATACGTTGCTGAATCACTAGACTATAGGGGGGGTGACGTATCAAAGCCATCTTCATCAGAGCTCTTGAAAGCAGAGCCCACTTGCTGGAAGATGGATCCCTCGTTGCCATTGGAATTTTGTCATACAACTGGTAGTTGAACAAAGAGGAATATACCCAGTACTTTGATCAGGTCCATGATGTCTTCTTCATCTTGTTTCAAACTCTGAAAGGTTTCAGAACATGTTGCAAACATCATTAGAGTTATACAGGTCTAGATACACATGCCAACAGAGTATAATGTTAACATGAAATATATGTCAATATAAAAATACATGTATTTAGAACATGGTATGTAGAGCATACCTATTATAAATGTAATACAGATCCACTTTGCAGTCAAGGTCTGACAGAGACATATATTTATTGTGTTGTTGGAGAAAATGGCAGGGGACACTGCTGGAAGTGCCTTGGTTATCTGGATCTGAGTGCACATGGGCGTTTGCACCGACATTGGATTACACATTATGTAAAATTCCAAAACAAATTTCATCAGACAAAATCTGGCAAATGCTGAGTGGAGAAAAATAGCAACACTCTAAATTATACAATGCAAGATGTGAGAACATGCCACATATTAAACTTTTATCTCACATTTCAAGCTGCACATTGTGGTTTGGGAGGTAATACTGCAAAGGGGATAAACTGAGCTCTGTGGTATTCATATTTCCTCAGACAGTGGTATCTCTCGTGATTACGGAGGCTCTGCAAATGTGAGTCTAGAAATTAGGATTAGAAAAACAGATGTGAGCACAGAATCTCATAAGAGTTTTAAGAGGGCCATAATCATTGATACCAAACCAAGAAATGACTGCTAAGTGACTCTATTGAATTATCAGTGTGTCTAAGAAAGTGACTAACAACATAATCACAGATCTGTTCATTGTGGCGAAGTAGCCTGTATATGAGAGATCTGACAACAATGACTGCATTTCATGCTTTTAAACGTGTTGCAGACAGTGCAAGTCCTCATTTTTAGAAGGTACATAGGCTCAGATTTACAAAGATGTCACAAATGCAGTGCAGCAACCAAAGTTGCTGGTGGTGTTGTGAGAGAGGAGGAGAGCAGAAAACCACCATATCTTCTAAAATATCCTGCTCTCCCCTAGCACTGGTGCACATTTAAGTTCCCTAGCGCCACATACACACACCATTGCACCTTATTACAAAGTTGTCTGCATCATGTCTAGCACAGGTTTTGTACTGGAAGAGTACCCTTCTATTGCAAAATACTGTTCCTAGACAAACTTTAAAACTTTTCCTAACTTTGGATGTGTCTGCAGCACATATGCAAAGTTGGGAAAGTTTAGAGAAATATAAATGTTTCTTCTTTTTACACTTTCCTCAAAGATTCATTATTTGTTGGTGCAAAACTTTGGCTACTATTGTTAGGAGATGAGGTTTCGCATGAATAACTGTGGGTGGTTGCATGGAAACAAAGTTGTACTATCCATGGAACATCCCCCTTGCCGCAAATCAATGGATATTAGTTTCAGCCAACTTTCAATCACAAAACACATTTTGTGTAACTTTTGTGAGAAAATCTGCCCTATAGATTTAACAGGCAATTGTGGGATATGGAGCCAGTTTACAAATCTGAATGTTCAAATAGATGTTGTTTGTGCGGCCTGGTCTGCTTCTACTACAAGGTGTCTATGGCTTATTTTCTTCTGTCCTCTTACAGGGTGGAGTTTTGCATGGCCTTGGACTTGCTGCTGGTGAAATTGGCCTATGTTTGACCGGAATATTGGTAAAAGCTCTTTCTTTAATACATATATTCCTGTCTGTTCAATGCCTACTAATTTAAACATCGAAAGATAGAAAGGCAAACATTTTCTAGTGGATTCTGGCAGAAGTGAGAACTAAGTGCCAAAAGGTGATTTTCATATGACTCCTATGTACCTCCACTTCTCATCATCTGAGATACTCTTCCCACTACAAAATGTAGAGTGCTCAAACCCAATCACACCAAAGCTTCACTATCAGTCATTCGTCTGTTGATAACATATTTTTTCAAATTCCGAGTAGATATGCATAAGATTCACCCCTGTCCACTGCAACAGCCCAACCTAGATTATGAAACGAGTAGATGAACTTCAGCAAGCAATGCAGCATTTTTTTCTTACCATAACTTTATAGTAACTTATTTGTTTGCTGCAAATCTATTTCCCGGCAATTTAATTTTTTTAATGTATTTTCAGAGCATGTATCTATAGCACAGAATGAATTCACTCTGGTTAACAATATTATTATCACTGAATGGATCGGCACAAGACCAAAGGACCCAGGCTGAAGTATGCCAGTATATCTTCTGTATAAATATGTTGACCTAAATAAGTTTGAAAAAATAATGTCTGATTAGGAGTAGCTTTTTTATTATTAAGTTTTATTATTAAGTTTAATGGGGTGATATTTATGTTAACAATATTTTGGAAAAAATATTTATGTCAGATGGCACCAGGTATGAAGCAAAAAAGATGCTACATAATTCAAAATTCAAACATGAGATTTTACCAAATATCAAGCTCATTGAGTACTAAAAAATGTCCAATGCCACTCAGAAGGACTGGTACACTAGAAACCATCTGTTAGGGAGACTGTATCTTGCTAGGACTTAATTGTTGTCCTTAAGTTATTTATGCAAAACCTATTTAAAACTATGAAATCCTTTGATTCGGATCCTCGACAAAGAATTGCTGCTGCTGGAAGTACAAAAAGAGTCCGGTGGAATCAAACGTGGATTCTAGATGGGAAGAACCTGAAAGCAGAGGGGACAGAGTCTGGGTCAATTTGGAGTGACCAGGGGCTCGGTATTCAAATGCCCACTGATGTCGGGTGCTTCAGGTGTGTTGACTGTGATCTTGATTCATCAGTTGCGAGGACCCGGAGACGTCTAGGATGACCAGGAGAAGGAGGCGAGCTGTCGCACGAAGTATGTCGAGTACTGAGGGGTCAGTGTCCGGTGGGAGCACCAACAAGCCTTGGCAGCGGCAAAGAACGTAGAAGGTCCAATTCGGTGTCGAATTGGGGGGTCGGTGTCCGGGGGGAGCACCAACAAGCCTTGGCAAAAGCAACCCATGCAGGAAGGTTAAATAGGTTACGGTGCGGACCAGCACAGTCCAGGGGACTCACCATACAATGGGGAGTCAGGGCATGTCTGGAGCAACCAGGAAAGCCCATGAGAAATCAAGATGACCTTAAGAAGGACCCATAGGCCGAATGACCAGGAGTCGCGAGGGAACCACGAGCAAGAATGCAAAGTACCAACCCACGGAGCACTTGGTGCGAGGAGGCCAGAGTTCTTAGGTGCAAATACTGCTCAGGGTAAGGACTACAAGGAGTCCAATGCACAAGCTCAGGAATTGCCAACCAGCATATGCAACTGCAAATGGACGCGGTGCACAGGGGTTTGGGTAATGCAGTCCCTACGAGAGATGCTGGCCTCAAACTTGGTGAGAGGGCAGATCGACCTCATGGACCTTTGGAAACCTATCTCCTGTGTTGCTGAAATCTTCCACAGGAGCTCATGAGCAGCAGACCAGTCAGTTGGGGTTCGGTGCCTGCGAATGCAGGGGAGTGACTCCTTCACTCCAAGGGAGATTCTTCAGTTTTCTCAAGTGCACCACAGGTCCTGCACGGAGCCTGTATGTAGCAAAGGCACAAACTAAGCTTCGGACGGAAAGGGCAACAAAGTTGAGCCCAGTCGAGGTCCAGTGATGTCCAAGGTGTCCAGACGGTTGAATGTCAGTCGTTTCTTCTTGTAGAATCTTGTCCACGTAAAATCTAAAATCTTACAGCCAGGTAAGCCCTTTTGTACCCAGGGGCGAGGGTTGGACAGATTCAGGGGACCCTCCTACAGGAGGTGCAGGACACAGGGGTGGTTACACCCATGTCCTTTGTCCAGTTTCATGCCAGCGCAGGAACCAATGGCTCCCAGAACTGGTTTGAGCTGGACTATGCACAGGGACACTAAATGTGGCACAATTGCAGACTTTCAGACCCTCTCAGAGTGCACCCACCCAGCCCCATGCACTAAATCCTGTTTGGGAGGTGGTTACACCTCCCTGTGACAGGATGCCTATTGTGCTGCCTTCCTCTGCTCGAGCTTGGCTCGGCAGCAGGAGGGCAATAATGTGTCTCTGGTTGGCAGCTTCTATTTTGTGGTGTCCGGGTCGAGAAGGTTGGCACCGTTTAGACCAGTGACCCCACGAAGGTCGCTTCCGAATGGTAGAATCATACCTCCCACACCAGTTACTGGTGTGGTGATATGATTCCAAGGTGTGTGATACCAAACACGATATTTTTCTATGCACCTGTTTTCGAGATAGCATTTACTGTGAGGTTATAATGCAACTCTACCTATATGTCCGGCTGAGTCACAGACAACACGGGAGAATGGTCACCAAAGGCTGTAGAGAGGCTCTGCTCATGCAGGGCCACTCTCTCACATAAAACACAGCACCCTGCCTTCGGGATTGTTAAGGCCTGCTATAGGAGTGACTTATACATTTTAAGTGTAGTGACAAATAGATAAAGTTTACTTATGTCTAAGGTAAGTGGTATAAGCACCAGCTTACACAGGTTGCAGTAGCAGACCTGTAGTTCCATTTAGCATGGTCTCTCATGGGTGGCATAATACATGCTTCAGCCCATGGGAGGCCTCTGGGGTGCCTATGCCCTGTGTACATGGGTACCATATACTAGGGACTTATGAGGTTACCCAAGTATCCAATATGGAGTGTGCCAAAGTACATGCATTACAATTTTAGGGAGAAAGCAGATAGACTGGGGTCCTGGTTAGCAGGATCCCAGTCAGCCTAGTCAAAAACCAGAAAAACACAAGGCAAAAAGTGGGGGTAACCATGCAGTCAGATCCTACCTTCCTACAATAATATTTTGTGACTTTTTATTTTGCTCTGTGATATACAACTAGGCCCTGATTTACATATCACTTATGTTGCGCATGGCAGCAGAAAAGTTGCTCTGCATGGAGGGAGGAACAGTGCCAATTTTTCTAAGACATGACACTGTTTTACTCTCTCTCTACGTTGGTGCACTTAAAGCTGCCATTCCCCTATGCAGACACCCTTGTGAAATAGTGCAAGGATTTCTGCATTGTGAAAAGCATAGGTGTTATGCTATAAGCGCTCTCTTCCGGATCACTGTGCTTTAAGGCGTTTCCCACTTTGCATGAGTGCTGTACAATGCAGGACACATGCAAAATGGGAGAAACATGGAGAAATGAAAACATTTCTTCTCGTTATACCTGCCTTGAGGAGGTGCAGAATTTGGGTGAAAATACCTGTCTATAATTCTTTGTAGATAGGGATTTGAGGAAAAACATACAGGTGGTTGCGTGGGAATGCCCATGCGCCACCCATGACACACACCCTTGACCCAAAGAAATGCAAGACAGCCCATTGCTCAGCTCTGTGTTACTGTAGGTTACAATTCAACAAAAATCGGTCTTTGCGTTAGATTGCAAATACCACCTGAATGATTTGCTTGGAGTTCGCGCTACAAAAGTAACACAAGCCTGATGCCAAGTGTTTGTACATCTGGGCCCTAATTGGGAAACACATTTCAGGTTCCTTTAACAAGTAGAAGATTATGTTAGTGTTCACGACCCAGGTAGAGGATGCGCCACTGGGATCTTCATTTAAGACTTCATTTAGAGTTGGATGGTGTAGAAAAGGGAGAGAGAGTGGTATATATACTGGAGAGGAATAGACATAAAGTGAGAGACAAAGGGGCTTGTTCAGGATTTGGCAGAGCAGGAGCCTCCCCATAAATCAGCATGGCGACCATCCCTCCACACATGCCATTCCTCTGCTTCATTTAGAGATGGGGTGATGTTAGGTTTCAGGGAGTGGCGCCTTTGGAGACTCTGCTTTTTGAAACTTTTGACCTGGCAATCCATTGCCAAAGAGCTACTGGGTCATCAGTAGTCTTAAAGCCTCCATACTTAGACATATATTTTTCTTGCATCATTCAGGAATAAAAGCGCATTGGTCTCTTAGGCATGTGACATAAATTCCTCTTTGCCTCAAGGCCATTGTTTTTTCATTTGGTTTAAAGAGCCTTGCTTTGTGTATTTTTTAAAATCTTGTTCACCTGAAGAAGGCTTACACTATTTGTAATTTCTGAATCTGTCTCTGTGCCTTTTCCATAACTGGCTATGACTGTGTAAGGGCTTATCTCTTTGAAATCCTGTACTTCTAATTAATGTTTTCGCCTCTTTTCAGGGAGGAATTGCAGGAATAGGTGGAGGTCTTGTGGTAAAGTTCACTTTATTGTTTGATCCAATTTATGATGACGTTTACTGTTTGCCTGCACAGCCAGAATCACTTTATAAATGTTTAAATCTTCTCAGTAAGGCTTTCTGATAAAAATGCACTTCCTCTCCTGGGCACATTTGTGTTTCATTAAGTGTTAGGTATTCATCACAGCCAGATTTACTAACCTTTCATGCAGAGCAGTGTGGCTGCATTGAATGAAAGAGGAGAACAGAAGAGCACCATGTATACTGAGATATGGCAGTGTTCTCCTCTCACCCCACACTGGCTCACTTTGGACTGCCATCCGTCAGAGCTCACACCCTTGCATCACAGTGCAAGGGGGGTCTGTCAAGCACAGTTTATGTACTGGAAAGGGACCCTTCCAGTACAAAAACGATGCTGTAATACTGTTCCAGCTTCCTATGTGTGCTGTACGGTGCAGAATACTTGCAGAGTGGTGATAATGTCTGTTACTGTGACTTTCACGCAGGCCTAGAAGACGCATAAAGTTTTGGCACAAATACTTGTCTACAAATGTTAGTACAAAAGGAGCTGCGTCAAAACTCATAGGCGGTTGCATGGGAATTCCAATGTATCACCCATGGTAAATCCTATTGATGCAAAGAAGCACAACGTGTAATTTTAGGCAACATTCCAATGCAAATCATTATTTGAGTTGGAAAGTAAAGTATAGCACAATACTTTGTGCTGAGTTTGTATCACTTTTGTGTGACTAAATCTGGGCCGTACACCTAACATGTAACAACAAAAAGATCTGAGAACCCACATCATATTTTGTAACGTTGATGTTTGTGAATCAGACTTCCCTTAATAATTATGTTCCCATATTTGGGAAAAATGCACATGAATTTGCTGAAAGATTGGATTCATTCTTTCACAATTAACTGGGAAAGTAATCAGTTACAGTGTACACTCCCCACATACAACGTCCTAATCTGTGAATGTTTATTTAATTATGTCTTCTCCAGTGCTATCTAGAATGCTGGTGTAATGTACCCATCACTAGCTGTTGAATATTTTAGGATATACACCTCATCTCCACCGCTCTATGCTTTGATACCGCTACTTTTGTGAATGTTTTCTGGTTGAAATGTTACTGATGTTCAGTAAATAATGTAATCATTCATCATTTAATAGAGCGCTAATGTGTTGTTTTTCAGACACTTGCAGGCACTTTTATATGCAAACCATAACTTACAAACCAAATGCAATGCTCATGAGCTCACCCTAAATAAAAAAGATGCAATTTCAATTGTGGTAAACCACAGTGTAGATGAGATTACATGTCACTTGTCCCCCCCCCACACTCTGACAGGAGCAATTATGAATGAAAAATCATTTATTGGTTTGATTATATGTTATTTAGTTACATTTTGTTTGTAGGAGATGTTATTTATTGACATAAATATTGTGGATTCATAAGCATTGTTAGTGGTGTGCATGTTATGGTTTGAATGACTATTCTGTTAGTTATGGGTTGTGGCCATGACAATACCTGCACTTTAACCTTTCTATGTTTCAATGATTTTCTAGGGAAAATATATAACATCTAATCTTTTTGGGAGGGTACAGCTCCCCCTCTCCCACCTCATTTGTTTTAACCCTCTCCATCTTTCTACCTATAATGGAGGAATGTGTGTGTGTGTGTGCATATATATATATATATATATATATATATATATATATATATATATATATATATATTACCTACTGGCGGTCGCCAGTAGGTAGTTATAGTTAGGACCACGTTTCCATAGGAAAACCTCAACATTCTATTTTGAATAACTTTGGCGCCGGTCGACGAATCCTCGCGAATTTCTCAAAATAGGTGGGGCGCTACGCTCCGCTCCTACCCTGAAAGTCTCGGGGGGATCCGTCAAGCGGGGGCTGAGATAAAAGGGGGGTCCCAAAACGCGTTTTTCCCATGCATTTTTCCATAGGACCTTTAGAACGAGCTACAGCCCGAACGGCTGAACAGAATTACTCAAAATTTGGCAGAGAGGTAGTCCCTTGGTCAAGGAAGTGCCTTTTGTAGGTCTGGTGTAAATCTGTTCAGTATTTCCGGAGAAAATAGCATTTAAAAGCATATATATATATATATGCGCGCAGGGTGCGCGCACCGTGCGAGCACCGTGCGAGCACCCTAACGTGCGCGAGCGTAATTCTGATTGGTGGTTACATGTTAGTCAACGTTCGAATCGGTCGAAATCAGGAAGTGTCGGCCGCCATTTTGTTTGTTTTCAGTGCGAGAGTGAAAAAGGAAGGTGGCGAACGTGAAAAGGGGGCAGGGTAGAGAGTTCCTGACCCCCTAGCCTTTGTCAGGGGGTCCCTGAAGGACCCCGAAGGCAAAAAAAAAAATTTTTTTTTTTAAAAATCGCGGGGGTGCGCGCACAGTGCGCGCACCCTGAAAAACACAAAAAAAATTATTTTTTTTTGCAAAAAAAAAAAATAATTCGCAGGGTGAAAACCCAAAAAAAAAATAATAATAATTTTTAATACGTAGTTTATTGTAAAATAAATATATAAAAAATAATACATAAATAAATTAGCATTTAAAAAACCGTACAAATTCACTGAAAAAACCATAGGTTTCACACACGTTATAGTTAGGAATTAGCATTTAAAAAACCTTGCTAATTCACTGAAAAAACCATAGGTTTCACACATGTTATAGTTAGCTGGACATTTTACTGATAAAAAACCAATGAAATTCCCCCGTTATAGTTACTGTAGGCAACTATAACTCACGCGACCGTAATCCTCTGCTGATGACATATGTGTCTTTATGAAAAAAAAATATTTGTAATATATGTATAGCTAAAATTTAATGGAAGAAGACATGGGCAAATAAGTGTCTAAATACAGTATTAGCATCAGCAGAGGATTGCAGTCGCGTGAGTTATAGTTGCCTACAGTAACTATAACGGGGGAATTTCATTGGTTTTTTATCAGTAAAATGTCCAGCTAACTATAACATGTGTGAAACCTATGGTTTTTTCAGTGAATATATATATATATATATATATATATATATATATGTATATATATATATTACCTACTGGCGGTCGCCAGTAGGTAGTTATAGTTAGGACCACGTTTCCATAGGAAATCCGCAACATTCTATTTGGAATAACTTTTGCGCCGGTCGACGAATCCTCGCGAAATTTTCAAAATAGGTGGGGCGCTACGCTCCGCTCCTTCCCTGAAAGTCTTGGGGGGATTCGTCAAGTGGGGGCTGAGAAAAAAGGGGGGTCCCAAAACGCGTTTTTCCCATGCATTTTTCCATAGGACCTTTAGACACAGCTACAGCCCGAACGGCTGAACAGAGTTCCTTGAAATTTGGCAGAGAGGTAGTCTACAGGTCAAGGAAGTGCCTTTTGTAGGTTTGGTGTAAATCTGTTCAGTATATTCTGAGAAAATAGCCTTTAAATCAATATATATATCTGAGCCAGCTTACGGTGCGCTTACTGTGCGCTTACCGTACGCGTACGGTGACGTGCGCGAGCGCGATTCTGATTGGCTGTTAGATCTTAGTAAACATTCGAATCGGTCGAAACCAGGAAGCGGCGGCCGCCATTTTCTCTCTCGCACTCTTAAGCGGAGAGGAAAAACAAAGGCAAAAAACATGTAAAGGGACTGTTTAGTCAGCTCCTTACCACCTAGCCTTGATTAATGGGTCCCCACAGTTCCCCCAAGGTCAAAAAGTTCATTTTTTTTTTGTTACGAAAAATCGCCGATTACGCTTACCGTACGGTAAAAAATAAAAATAAATTATCCACACTCTCCCCACCCCGTGTGCAAATGGTGCCCGGAGGGCACCATTTGCCAATGGCATATCAAACAATGGGAAAAATGTGAAAGCTTACATTTCACAGCGAAGCGCATAATATGTCCTGCATGTGCGCACGGTGCGTGAAGCGCATCGTGCGTACATGGCCCATCCACGGCACCAACTGCGTAAAGTGGGCGCGCGGTGCGCGAAGCGCACCTTGTGCTCACTGTGCGCGCACGGTGCGCGAAGCGCACAATGCGTGGAAGGAACGAACTGCGTTAAGTGGGCGCCACCCCGTGTGCAAATGGTGCCCGAAGGGCACCATTTGTACATGGCATATTATGGTTGTAGAAAATGTAAAAGCTTACCTTTCACAGCGAAGCGCATAATATGTCCTCCATGTACGCACGGTGCGCAAAGCGCATCGTGCGTACATGGCCCATCCACGGCACTAACTGCGTAAAGTGGGCGCGCGGTGCGCGAAGCGCACCGCGTGCACACTGTGCGCGGACGGTGCGAACGGTGCGAACAGTGCACGGTGCGAACTGCGTTAAGTGGGCGCGCACGCCACGAATGGCGTAAAGTACACTTAGCATTTAAAAAACCGTACAAATTCACTGAAAAAACCATAGGTTTCACACACGTTATAGTTAGGAATTAGCATTTAAAAAACCTTGCAAATTCAATGAAAAAACCATAGGTTTCACACATGTTATAGTTAGCTGGACATTTTACTGATAAAAAATCAATGAAATTCCCCCGTTATAGTTAGTGCAGGCAACTATAACTCACGTGACCGCAATCCTCTGCTGATGACATATGTGTCTTTATGAAAAAAAAATATTTGTAATATATGTATAGCTAAAATTTAATGGAAGAAGACATGGGCAAATAAGTGTCTAAATACAGTAGTAGCATCAGCAGAGGATTGCGGTCACGTGAGTTATAGTTGCCTGCACTAACTATAACGGGGGAATTTCATTGGTTTTTTTATCAGTAAAATGTCCAGCTAACTATATCATGTGTGAAACCTATGGTTTTTTCATTGAATATATATATATATATATATTACCTACTAGGTAGTTATAATTAGGACCTAATTTCTATTAAAAAGCCGGTTTTCAGTTGCATATATATATATATATATATATATATATATATATATATATATATATATATATATATATATATTCACTGGAAAAACCATAGGTTTCAGGGATGTTATAGTTAGCTGGATATTTGACTCATATAAAACCAGAGAAATTCGCCTGTTGAAGTTAGTTGAGCTAACTATAAGTTGCGCGCCCGCAATGCACTGGTGATGACGTCACATATTACATCACTCATGACATGGTCAGTGACATCACTGATGACATCTCAAATCACATCAATAATAACATCACTGATGATATCATCCAGTTAATGTGTGTTTCTGTAAAGTTTAAATATTTTTCATATATATCTATGCTAAGGTGTATTAAAGAAAGAGTGAATTTACAAGTCCCTGAATGAATTATTTAGTAGGTGCATGACTGACTGTGTAAGTGAGTGATTGAACATGTGTTACTGAATTTATGGGTTGGTGACTAAGCTGTGTGAAAGTCTGTATTAGTGTCTCAGTTGGTGTATAAGTGGCTGAATGGGTCGGTGAGTAGCTACATGAGTGTCTATTTGGGTTATTGATTTGTTGTCTGAGATTTGTTGTATGGGTGCCTGAGTGTCTCGATGGGTGGGTGTGGGGGTGTGTGACTCTGTGCATGCATGTCTGAGTGGGTGATTCACTGGTTGTATGGATTAAAAAGTGCATCTGGGAAAGGCTGTATGGGTGAGTTAGTGTGCGTATGGGTGTGTTGGGGAGTGAATGAATGTCTCACTGGTGTATGTGTGAGTAACTACATATGTTTTAAGGCAGTATATGTGAGTGTTGGATTATATAAATGACTATACAACTATAGAGTAAGTTATTTGAAGAGTGGGTGTATAAAAGAGTGTCTGCTTGTATCAGTGACTGTATAAGACAGTAAGTATGTGTTAGTATCTGCATAAATAAGTGATGTGGTGTGTGTATAAATAACACAGTTGGTGTGTATAACTGTATACATGAGTAAATGCCTATGTGATTGATTCTTTGCATGACTGACTAGGTGTGTGAGTAACTCTATGGATGAGTGGCGGACTGTGACTGTATGTATAGGTGTATGAGTGCATATTATAGTACTGTATTGATGAGTAACTGCATGTATAAGTGATTGGATGTGAGTGTAGACCTAGGAAATAGTGGGTGGTATGTAGTATCTGGCATTGTTGTGTGTATGGTTTCAAAAATAGTAGTCTGTATTTTAGAGTCCGTGTATCAAAGTTTATATTAGGCCATCAGTATGTGCATCAGATTATCACATGGATGATGTCATCAGTGATGTCATTTGAGATGTCATCAGTGATGTCATCAGTGATGTCACTGACCATGTCATAAGTGATGTCATCATCACCAATGCATTGCAGGCACGCGAGTTATAGTTAGCTCACCTAACTATAACAGGCAAATTTCTCTGGTTTTATATGAGTAAAATGTCCAACTAACTATATCGTCCCTGAAACCTATGGCTTTTTCAGTAAATTTCTAAAGTATTGTAAATGCTAATTCCTAACTATAACGTCTGTAAAACCTATGTTTTTTTCAGTGAATATATATATATATATATGCAAAGAATGTAAAAATCAAAGGTTAAAGCTTAGATACAGTTAAGAAAACTATATTTAACCTTTCTTTTTTATGTTCCAATGTTTTTGCAGTTTAACTTTTGTTTGTATAGAAACGAAGGATTAAATACAGTTTTCTTAACTGTAACTAAGCTTTAACCTTTGAGATATATATATATATGTACATATATATATATATAAATATATATATATATATATATATATATATATATATATATATATATATATATATACACATATATATATATATATATATATATATATATATATATATATATATATATATTCAATGAAAAAACCATAGGTTTCACACATGTTATAGTTAGCTGGAAATTTTACTGATAAAAAACCAATGAAATTCCCCCGTTATAGTTACTGTAGGCAACTATAACTCACGCGACCGCAATCCTCTGCTGATGCTAATACTGTATTTAGACACTTATTTGCCCATGTCTTCTTCCATTAAATTTTAGCTATACATATATTACAAATATTTTTTTTTCATAAAGACACATATGTCATCAGCAGAGGATTGCGGTCGCGTGAGTTATAGTTGCCTACAGTAACTATAACGGGGGAATTTCATTGGTTTTTTATCAGTAAAATTTCCAGCTAACTATAACATGTGTGAAACCTATGGTTTTTTCATTGAATTAGCAAGGTTTTTTAAATGCTAATTCCTAACTATAACGTGTGTGAAACCTATGGTTTTTTCAGTGAATTTGTACGGTTTTTTAAATGCTAAGTTACTTTACGCCATTCGTGGCGTGCACGCCCACTTAACGCAGTTCGTTCCGTGCGCGCACGGTGCGCTTCGCGCACCGTGTGCCCACTTTACGCAGTTAGTGCCGTAAATGCAAGGTGGGCACGCAGTGCGCTACGCGCACCGCGTGCCCACGTTACGCACCGTGCGCACATGGAGGACATATTATGCGCTTCCTTGTGATAGGTAATCTGTTAAATTTAATTTGTAAGTGATGACAATAATATGCCATGCACAGAGAGTGATTTTTTTTTTTATTAAAATTTTTAGTGTAAGCGCACCGTACGCGTACGGTAAGCGTAATCGGCAAAATTTTCAAAAAATAAAAATTTACCGTTTTTGGCCTTGGGGGATCTTTGAGGACTCAACTAACATGGCTATGTGCATGGGCGCTGTCTAAACAGCCCCTTTATATGTTTTTTGCCTTTGTTTACAGCCCCCCCCTCAGAGTGCGACAGAGAAAATGGCGGCCGCCGCTTCCTGGTTTCGACTGATTCGAATGTTTACTTAGATGTAACAGCCAATCAGAATCGCGCTCGCACACGCCACCGTACGCGTACGGTAAGCTTACGGTAAGCGTACCGTAAGCTGGCTCAGATATATATATTGATTTAAAGGCTATTTTCTCAGAATCTACTGAACAGATTTACACCAAACCTACAAAAGGCACTTCCTTGACCTGAGGACTACCTCTCTGCCAAATTTCTAGTAATTCTGTTCAGCCGTTCGGGCTGTAGCCCAGTCTAAAGGTCCTATGGAAAAATGCATGGGAAAAACGCGTTTTGGGACCCCCCTTTTATCTCAGCCCCCGCTTGACGAATCCCCCCGAGACTTTCAGGGTAGGAGCGGAGCGTAGCGCCCCACCTATTTTGAGAAATTCGCGAGGATTCGTCGACCGGCGCCAAAGTTATTCAAAATAGAATGTTGCGGATTTCCTATGGAAACAGGGTCCTAACTATAACTACCTACTGGCGACCGCCAGTAGGTAATTACCTACTGGCGGTCGCCAGTAGGTAGTTATAGTTAGGACCCTCTTACCATAGGAAATCCGCAACATTCTATTTTGAATAACTTTGGCGCCGGTCGACGAATCCTCGCGAATTTTTCAAAATAGGTGGGGCGCTGTTCAGTAGAGTCTGAGAAAATAGCCTTTAAATCAATATATATATCTGAGCCAGCTTACGGTGCGCTTACCGTGCGCTTACCGTACGCGTACGGTGGCGTGCGCGAGCGCGATTCTGATTGGCTGTTAGATCTTAGTAAACATTCGAATCGGTCGAAACCAGGAAGCGGCGGCCGCCATTTTGTGTATTTCACTCAGAAAAAAATGTGTGATAACTTGAAAAGGGGGCAAGGAAGAGAGTTACAGACCCCCTAACATTTGTAAGGGGGTCGAAGAAGGACAGAAAAGTACAAAAAAAACATTTATTGATTTTTAAAAAAAATCGCGGGGTACGCGTACGGTAAGCTCACCGTACGCGTACGGTAAAAAAAAAAAAAAAAAAAAGAAATGAAATGCAGATTTAAGTGTTTAGATATTAGGGGGCTCTAAAAAGAGCCGTTGTGTTTATTAAGTGTTTTTTTAGTGGTACCTACAAGTAAGTACCGATGCAGAGTCTAAGGTTCAAGAGGAAGACTCTGTTCCCTTCATCAGTGAAGTGTACACCATCTCCTCTATAAATGTCTTGCATGTCGTAACGCAAGTTGTTGTGGTAAATGGAACCCATACCATAGTCACGGAGGAAAGCAGAAACAGATTTGTTGACGTGCTTTCTTGCTTTGTCAATCTGTGGACAAAAATGATTGGACCAGTTCCATTTTTGCCTTTGGCATATGTTCGAAAACACAAAGGCAGTTTTAGGGAAAAGTGAAAACAGTTGTGCAAAGGTCTCCTTCATAAGCATTTCCAGACCTACCCCAGTCAAAGTGCCTAGGTCATTGCCACCGCAGTGCACTATTATGAGGTCAGGGTGTTGGATTTGCATGAAGGATTTCACCAATGGCATCAATTTGTTCCACTTTAACCCTCTCTGACCAATCCATTTAATATCTACATTTGGCAAAGCAAGGTCTCTCACCATATCTGTTTTCTCTGCATACTTTTCACTCCAGAAGACATAGCTGTGCCCTACAATCCACACTGTGAACATCTTCAAAGGAGAACTGGATGCACTCAGGAGGTGTAATTCAGTAGAATGGTAAAAAGAAATGAAAGACAGTTTGGAAATGGAGGCATACATATTTTTTTTATAAAAAAAAGAACTGATTGGCTGTTTCATACCATTCTAGAATAAAAACTAGGCTGTATGTGTAAATTTATAGAAGCATGTTTTGTATTGGTACAGAAAAATGTGTTACCAAAGAACAGTACTATGGATTTGCTGTTAGGTTTGAAAAGTCAAGCACTCCTGCTCTTTGGAAATGAAACATTGTGTGGCGAACTTCTGACCTAACTCCACACAGCAGTGTTGCATGAGCTGTTGCTATGGTAGCAGGCAGAAGTCAAGTTGGGGGAAGGGTACTAGGCAGAAGTCAAGTTGGGGGAAGGGTACTTTTGGAAAAGGCTTGGTTTTCAACCAATAGAAATGTGTGATTACATTTGAAAAAAAGGGGGAAGCACTGAGATTTGAAATTAACATGTATATGTGTGGAAAAAGAGAGGGAAAGTTTGCCATTATCTGGTTCTGCTGAGAGGAGAGAGGTGTACAGAACAGAGATCCTGGCTCTGATAATCTGCTGTTTGAGTGCCACATTTCTTTCACAACTAACTAATTTTAAAGGTGAGTTTAGAGTTTGAGAGGGGATGTATATGGTAAATTAAGAAATGAATAATAGAATTGGAATTCCTTTTGTTGAAGTTGTGTTTATTATTTTCTGTTTTGGGAGAAATTTAAATGTGAGGAACATGTAAAATAATATGGACTATGTTTTCACCATAAATTAAGGTGTGCTGGTAAAAATAAGGAATACTTTAAGGGTTTGAGGTTGCACTCAGTAATGCAAATACATTCAGCATCAGTAAGGCTGGTTGCCCTTGCTGGAGTGTAGTGAGTCACCCAGGTTACACATGTTGCTGGTCTCAGAAAGCTGTTTGGTATTGCTCTGGTGATTTTACATTTGCATTAGATGGAAAGGGGGAGGTATTTTTTATGCAGAAGCAGACTCTTAGCACACAGCCAGCTGCTTATCCTGTGGAATCATGGATAGTATTCACAACCGAGTGGGGTTTGAGGTTTCAGTTAGTAATGCAAATACATTCAGCATCACTAAGGCTGGTTGCCCTTGCTGGAGTGTAGTCAGTCACCCAGGTTACACATGGTGCTGGTCTCAAAAAGCAGTTTGGACATGTGCTGTTTTCAGAATCTGAAAAGTGGATTCAAAATGTGTCAGTCTGTAAAAGTGTTTATCACTTGCCAAAAAAAAGAGTAGTAAGTGTGCTTTCAAATTGGCAAAGAAATTTCGTTTTGTGACTAATATGAAAACATGACTCTGTGTGCAAATAGGAATTACAGGCAGAGATTTATTGCGTATTGCTCTGGTGATTTTACATTTGCATTAGATGTAAAGGGGGAGCCATTTTTTTGTATGCAGAAGCAGACTCTTAGCACACAGCCAGCTGCTTATCCTGTGAAATCATGCATAGTATTCACAACCGAGTGGGGTTTGAGGTTTCAGTCAGTAATGCAAACACATTCAGCATCACTAAGGCTGGTTGCCCTTGCTGGAGTGTAGTCAGTCACCCAGGTTACACATGGTGCTGGTCTGAAAAAGCAGTTTGGACATGTGCTTTTATCAGAATCTGAAAAGTGGATTCATAATGTGTCAGTCTGTAAAAGTGTTTATCACTTGCCAAAAAAACAGAGTAGTAAGTGTGCTTTCAAATTGGCAAAGAAATTTCGTTTTGTGACTAATGTGAAAACATGACTGTGTGTAAATAGGAATTACAGGCAGATATTTATTGCGTATTGCTCTGGTGATTTTACATTTGCATTAGATGGAAAGGGGGAGCCATTTTTTTGTGCAGAAGCAGACTCTTAGCACACACCCAGCTGCTTATCCTGTGGAATCATGCACAGTATTCACAACCGAGTGGGGTTTGAGGTTGCAGTCAGTAATGCAAATACATTCAGCATCACTAAGGCTGGTTGCCCTTGCTGGAGTGTAGTCAGTCACCCAGGTTACACATGGTGCTGGTCTCAAAAAGCAGTTTGGACATGTGCTTTTATCAGAATCTGAAAAGTGGATTCATAATGTGTCAGTCTGTAAAAGTACTTATCACTTGCCAAAAAAAAGAGTAGTAAGTGTGCTTTCAAATTGGCAAAGAAATTTTGTTTTGTGACTAATATGAAAACATGACTCTGTGTGCAAATAGGAATTACAGGCAGAGATTTATTGCGTATTGCTCTGGTGATTTTACATTTGCATTAGATGTAAAGGGGGAGCCATTTTTTTGTGCAGAAGCAGACTCTTAGCACACAGCCAGCTGCTTATCCTGTGGAATCATGGATAGTATTCACAACCGAGTGGGGTTTGAGGTTTCAGTCAGTAATGCAAATACATTCAGCATCACTAAGGCTGGTTGCCCTTGCTGGAGTGTAGTCAGTTACCCAGGTTACACATGGTGCTGGTCTCAAAAAGCAGTTTGGACATGTGCTTTTATCAGAATCTGAAAAGTGGATTCATAATGTGTCAGTCTGTAAAAGTGTTTATCACTTGCCAAAAAAAAGAGTAGTAAGTGTGCTTTCAAATTGGCAAAGAAATTTCGTTTTGTGACTAATATGAAAACATGACTCTGTGTGCAAATAGGAATTACAGGCAGAGATTTATTGCGTATTGCTCTGGTGATTTTACATTTGCATTAGATGTAAAGGGGGAGCCATTTTTTTGTGCAGAAGCAGACTCTTAGCACACAGCCAGCTGCTTATCCTGTGGAATCATGGATAGTATTCACAACCGAGTGGGGTTTGAGGTTTCAGTCAGTAATGCAAATACATTCAGCATCACTAAGGCTGGTTGCCCTTGCTGGAGTGTAGTCAGTTACCCAGGTTACACATGGTGCTGGTCTCAAAAAGCAGTTTGGACATGTGCTTTTATCAGAATCTGAAAAGTGGATTCATAATGTGTCAGTCTGTAAAAGTGTTTATCACTTGCCAAAAAAAAGAGTAGTAAGTGTGCTTTCAAATTGGCAAAGAAATTTCGTTTTGTGACTAATATGAAAACATGACTCTGTGTGCAAATAGGAATTACAGGCAGAGATTTATTGCGTATTGCTCTGGTGATTTTACATTTGCATTAGATGTAAAGGGGGAGCCATTTTTTTGTGCAGAAGCAGACTCTTAGCACACAGCCAGCTGCTTATCATGTGGAATCATGCATAGTAATGACAACCGAGTGGGGTTTGAGGTTTCAGTCAGTAATGCAAATACATTCAGCATCAGTAAGCCTGGTTGCCCTTGCTGGAGTGTAGTCAGTCACCCAGGTTACACATGTTGCTGGTCTCAGAAAGGTGTTTGGTATTGCTCTGGTGATTTTACATTTGCATTAGATGGAAAGGGGGAGCTATTTTTTTATGCAGAAGCAGACTCTTAGCACACACCCAGCTGCTTATCCTGTGGAATCATGCACAGTATTCACAACCGAGTGGGGTTTGAGGTTGCAGTCAGTAATGCAAATACATTCTGCATCACTAAGGCTGGTTGCCCTTGCTGGAGTGTAGTCAGTCACCCAGGTTACACATGTTGCTGGTCTGAAAATGTTGTTTGGACATGTGCTTTTTTAAGAATCTAAAAAGTGGATTCATAATGTGTCAGACTGTAAAAGTACTTATCACTTGCCAAAAAAAAGAGTAGTAAGTGTGCTTTCAAATTGGCAAAGAAATTTTGTTTTGTGACTAATATGAAAACATGACTCTGTGTGCAATTGGAATTACAGGCAGAGATTTATTGCGTATTGCTCTGGTGATTTTACATTTGCATTAGATGTAAAGGGGGAGCCATTTTTTTGTGCAGAAGCAGACTCTTAGCACACAGCCAGCTGCTTATCCTGTGGAATCATGGATAGTATTCACAACCGAGTGGGGTTTGAGGTTTCAGTCAGTAATGCAAATACATTCAGCATCACTAAGGCTGGTTGCCCTTGCTGGAGTGTAGTCAGTTACCCAGGTTACACATGGTGCTGGTCTCAAAAAGCAGTTTGGACATGTGCTTTTATCAGAATCTGAAAAGTGGATTCATAATGTGTCAGTCTGTAAAAGTGTTTATCACTTGCCAAAAAAAAGAGTAGTAAGTGTGCTTTCAAATTGGCAAAGAAATTTCGTTTTGTGACTAATATGAAAACATGACTCTGTGTGCAAATAGGAATTACAGGCAGAGATTTATTGCATATTGCTCTGGTGATTTTACATTTGCATTAGATGTAAAGGGGGAGCCATTTTTTTGTGCAGAAGCAGACTCTTAGCACACAGCCAGCTGCTTATCCTGTGGAATCATGCATAGTAATGACAACCGAGTGGGGTTTGAGGTTTCAGTCAGTAATGCAAATACATTCAGCATCAGTAAGGCTGGTTGCCCTTGCTGGAGTATAGTCAGTCACCCAGGTTACACATGTTGCTGGTCTCAGAAAGGTGTTTGGTATTGCTCTGGTGATTTTACATTTGCATTAGATGGAAAGGGGGAGCTATTTTTTTATGCAGAAGCAGACTCTTAGCACACACCCAGCTGCTTATCCTGTGGAATCATGCACAGTATTCACAACCGAGTGGGGTTTGAGGTTGCAGTCAGTAATGCAAATACATTCTGCATCACTAAGGCTGGTTGCCCTTGCTGGAGTGTAGTCAGTCACCCAGGTTACACATGTTGCTGGTCTGAAAAGGTTGTTTGGACATGTGCTTTTTTAAGAATCTAAAAAGTGGATTCATAATGTGTCAGACTGTAAAAGTACTTATCACTTGCCAAAAAAAAGAGTAGTAAGTGTGCTTTCAAATTGGCAAAGAAATTGCGAATTCTGACTAATATGTAAACATGACTCTGTGTGCAAAGAGGAATTACAGGCAGAGATTTATTGCGTATTGCTCTGGTGATTTTACATTTGCATTAGATGGAAAGGGGGACCTATTTTTTTTGTGCAGAAGCAAACTCTTAGCACACACCAGCTGTTTATCCTGTGGAAACATGCACAGTATTCACAACCGAGTGGGGTTTGAGGTTTCAATCAGTAATGCAAATACATTCAGCATCACTAAGGCTGGTTGCCCTTGCTGGAGTGTAGTCAGTCACCCAGGTTACACATGTTGCTGGTCTGAAAAAGCTGTTTGGACATGTGCTGTTTTCAGAATCTGAAAAGTGGATTCAAAATGTGTCAGACTGTAAAAGTACTTATCACTTGCCAAAAAAGTAGTAGAAAGTATGCTTTGCAATTGGCAAAGAAATTTCGTTTTCTGCCTAATTTCAAAGCATGACTCTGTGTGCACACAGGAATTGTTTTTAGATATTTAATTTGTGAAGGTGTTATTGTGATTTTCATTTATAGGAAAGGGGTTTATAGTATTTTAAGATTTGAAAAGATCATAAAAAATGTAGTAATATATTTAAATAAAATAAAGGAATTTTTTTTTAGTTTTTTTCAGGTATTGCTGAAGAGCAGTGAACAAAATTTAAGATGCCTACAAAATCCAGACTAAAGAAAGACCACAAAAAAAACCTATATTTGAAGACAACTGGAGGACCTAAGTTAGTTGGAGATGCTCATGTTGGGAAAAAGAGAAAATCTTCTGGTAAGCAGACAAAAGATTTTTTAAAGAACATCTTCAAAAAAAGGAAAAATGTACAAAATGTCTGTACTGGAAAGAATGTTTTCAATAGAAAAGAACAGGAAAAAATTGAGAATTTAGTTAATGCAAATATACCTTCTGCAACAATAAAGATGAACTTAAACAGAAAAACAGCGTTTAAAGAGATACGTAGAAAAATGTTTCAGAGAAGAGTTATGTCCAATTTGATAAAGGATGTGAAGAAATATAAGAAAAAGGCAAAATATTACAAGAGAAAAAAAGAAATTGAAGCCATTGCAGCAAAGGCATTAGAATTAAAAAGGAAACTATTAATTTTAATTTTGAATAGGATGCGTACATTAGATAAAATGGTTAATGTACTGAAATCACAAAGCAAAAGGAAAAGAGTAGTGAACAGAACAAACTTTTGTAAAGTGTTTTTAGGAGAATGGATGCATAGTTCAAGTAGTGAACCTTTTTTTAATGAAGAGAGTTATTTTCAAAGTAATAGTTTGCTGCATGCAGTTGACACCAGAGGTCGTGCTTATGAAGTGAAAAATGGTTGCATAATGGAGAAGGAGATAATGGTTCCAAGAGATGAGGTACAAGTGATGGCGGATGAGGCTATGGGGAGACGTCCTAAAGCCCCAGTGTACACTTGGAATTGTAGTAGTATTTGCACTGTGCGTCAGGAATCTATTGATACATTTCGTGAGTTTCTAAGAGAATATAGTAAAAAAAAGTGTAAAACAGATTAAGGAGCTTCAAAGTCTAGATCCATGCAGAGTGAGAGAGAATACTGGTTTGCAGGGTTATTCTCTGGCTTGTCTATCTAGAAAAGTGTGTAATAGTGTTTTCCATCATTTTAGGATGCTGGCTGTTCATCATACTGAAATGAGAAAGTTTGTGAGACGGTTGTATTTTGCTAAAAGTCCAGCAATAAAGTTAGATGAATTGAATAGGGCTCTGTTCCGTGGATCGGTATCAGATGTAGAGAAGGTTGTTGATGAAATTCAGTTTTGTTACTTTGGTCCTGAACAAGACAGTGCAGAAAAGGACACAGTAAATGAGGAAGAAGTGGAAGAGAATGTAGAACCCTCTGTAAGTAAAACATTTAATGATCACATAACAAAATTTGCAATAATCTCTAATGAAAGACCAAATATAACTTGTATTTGTTGCCGCAGAACTCATTATAGAAAACAAACTAGGAATGTTGATCTCTACAGAAAGAGTGAAAATGAAGATAATTATAAGTGGAAGGATTTTGCCACATATATATTTCTTGAAAATTGTTTTGAATTGGGTGAAGATCAGCGTATTTGTAAATACTGTTACAACAAGTTAGAGGAAAATAGAATGCCAACCAGAGCTGTACATAATAATTTAGAATTGGATGTTATTCCTGCCGAACTTTCTGAATTAAATACATATGAGTCTATACTTATTCAATGTGTTCATCCGTTCCAGACCATAGTACGTATGGAGCCCAAAACTGGTAAATTACCTCCTTCAGATTTACTGAGAGGTTTAAAAGGTAGAGTGGTGTATTTGCCCTTGGATTTGAAAAAAAATATGGAAACTATTGATGCAGATACTTTGGAAACTGAACCATTAGTTATTCTGGTTAATGGTGTACCTACAAAGAATAAGAAGATTTGGCAGGAGCTGGTAGATGTACGGAAAGTACAAAGAGCAAATTTGTATTTGAAAAGGAATAACAAATGGTATGAATCAATTTATATAGAAGAAGAAGAAGAAGATTTACAAGAAGACACAGAAACACCAACTGGACAAATTGAAAAAGTGGACAAGTCAAAGGAAGAAGAAATTTATGAACATTTTAGCATACATCCTCTTCATTCAAAAGAAGTTATGGGAGACAATATTGATCTCTTTCAGATGAAGAAAGCAAAAGGAACTCCCGTGAGTGTATGGGAGGAGAGCTTGGAAGCTCGATGTTTTCCCCAGCTGTTTCCTAAAGGAAAAGGAGGACGATACGATGAACGTCCAGAACAGATTCCAGCTTCTGAGTATCGGACTACAAGACTATATGCAGAAGATCCCAGATTTCGACAAAGTATTCCTTATTTGTTCCATCTTTTATTTGAAAGCGACTTGTCTGCACTATCTTATGCAGTAAATCACATTTTAAAAAGTGGAGTACAGTTACAAAATGTGTCTGCTAAGGATTTTATGGAGAAAGTGCAGCACCGAGATGATCATTTGGAAACACAACTGATCAATCTGATGGCTTGTCAGCGTGGGACAAATGAATATTGGTACCAATGCCATGGTGAATTAAAATGCATGTTACGAAATTTAGGAACACCAACATGGTTCCTTACCCTAAGCTGTGCTGAGTACGCTTGGGATGATTTACTGGATTTTCTATGAGAGGCAAATTCAAACATTAAAAACATCGAATACAAGACAGCAGGAGAACTGTGCTCATTGGATCCGGTTAATGTTTGCAGATATTTCAATCATAGATTTGAGGCTATGATGTCCTTCATCTGCAATAAAAAAAATACACCTCTAGGAGAAGTAGTGGATTTCTTTTGGAGAAAAGAGTACCAGGCAAGAGGTGCTCCTCATATTCATATGCTGTTGTGGATCAAGGATGCCCCAAAGTTTGGAACAGATACTGATGAAGCAGTGTTATCTTACATTGAAGAATATGCAACATGTGCTATACCAAAAAGCACAGAAGAGAAAAAGTTAAAGGAGCAAGTTTTACGTTTCCAAAGTCATCGGTGTGGAAAATACCGTCGACGGAAATACAAGAGCAAAGATAAATACTACACTAAATGTCGATTTGGATTTCCTAGACCTGTTCTTTCAAATGGAAGAGTAAACAGTTTTATGTCATCTGTGAGACATACTATCACAAGAAAATCACCTAAGAATACCTACAACCTAAAAAGAAAAGAAGAATCAAAAAATATAAATGACTACAACCCAGTCATTTTATCAATGTGGAATGCTAACATGGATATACAGTATGTAGCTGACAATTCCATTGCTGTTGCTCGATATGTAACGTCTTACATTACTAAATCTGAAAAAACTGAATTGAAAGAAATGTGGGAAGAGATTTCTCATGAGAAGACTGTCAGTAAGAAGCTGTACAGTTTCAGTTTAAAGATGTTATCGCATCGAGAAATTGGATCCTACGAATGTTCAGATAGATTATCTTCTGCAAGTCTCTACTCGAAATCAAGAAGAAGAATTTGGGCAAGTTTAGGCCTTGCAGCAATGAGAAATCGGGTACTGAAATCTGTTGGAGAAATTGAATATTTGGCCGAGAATGACCCAGAAAGTACAGATATTTTGAAATCAAACATGTTGGACACATATTATCCCAAGAGAAGTCATCATCTGGAGAACATGTGTCTCTATGAAGTGCTGCAGAACTACATTTATTCACGGAAAGCCGCAGAAGACATCAACAATGGAAAATATAAAGTCATTGGTGAGGAAGGATGTTTGGTGAAGCAAACAAAAGGAAGTTTGATAAATCACAGGAAGCTGAGTTGCGACACTACTGACAAAAAGGAATTTTACTACTTGGCTCTTTTACAGCTGTTTAAACCATGGCGTACAGAGGATGAACTACTGGGAGAATTTCAAAGCTATGAAGATTCATTTAAAGCTTGCAAAGACAGCATACAATGCAGTACATTCACAACTTATCTGCAAATATTAAATGAAGAAATTGAACAGGAAACTACAATTGCAGCAGAAGTAGCTAGAGACAGTTCTCAAGACAGCCAAAGTTCAGGAACACTCAGTCAAGATCCCCTAGGACAAACAATCGTTGAAAATGAAGCATCAATAGCCATGAATGAAGTGGAAACGGCTATGAATCAAGCTCAAGAAGAATTTATAGACTTACAAAATTTGGAAAGACAACTGAATGAAGAGCAGCAACAAATTTATGAAGAGATCAGAAACAAAATTGATCACGGATTTCTACATGAAAAAAAAGAGTGCTCATGCACATCATTTCATCCAATCAGGATGTATGGAAGCGGACAATCTGGAACTGGAAAAAGTTTCCTAATAAAAGTCATCAGAAGTTACCTACAGCAAAAAACGGATTCTACTTTGTCTTGTGTGGTTACTGCTCCAACTGGGTTAGCAGCATATAAATTAAAAGGAATCACCTTACATCGTTTGCTAATGTTACCAGTGGAGCATGAGAACAAAATACAATACAACAAGCTAACTGGAGAAGCATGCTTGGAAGTTTCAAGAGTATTGAAGAAGATGCAAGTTCTCATTATTGATGAGGTGAGCATGGTATCAAACTTAATGCTTGCCTTTGTGCATTTAAGAATGCAGTAAATTCTAAGGACAGACTATGACGTGTTATTTGGTGGAAAACATGTCATAGTTTTTGGGGATCTTCTACAACTTACTCCAGTTAAAGGACAACCAGTGTTTAATACTGTGACACATGAAGACACAAAGAAGTCATTGGGAAGCATCGGTAATGCAAATATTTGGTCCTTCTTTGAGTACAAGGAACTTACTACTAATATGAGGCAAGCAAACGATGAAGAATATGGAAGTATTCTGAAAGATATCAGGATTGGACTACTCACAGAAGTTGGCAAAAAAGCATTACAGAGTCGGCTGCTACATAATTTATTTCCAAAGGAAGAAATAGTTGCAGAGAAGATATACAAGAACATTGCAGAAAAGAAAAGTGTCATCTGCTTAATGCCAACTCTACGTGAATGCTCAATATTCAATGAGGAGCTTTTAAAATTGGAAAAGGAAGATATCAGGAAATTGGAAGCAGTGGACAAAATTGAGGATGGAAGAATTACTATCACATTAACAGGCACACTGAAAAATAAATTGGATTCACTAGAGAAGAACATTTCCAAAACAGCTGGATTAGAAAAAAATCTATATGTTTGCATGAACTGTAGAGTATTTTTAAGGAGAAATTTGGATGTTGAAAAAGGTTTAGTTAATGGAGCTATGGGAAGAGTTGTGGGTTTTATTAATTATCAGAAAAAAGATGGAATTGAATGTTTAAAAATAAAATTTGATCAGATAGAAGAAGTTAAAGATATTTGTCGTTGTTCAGTTCGTTTCATGCTTGTGAAAGACTTATATGTACGTAGGAAGCAGTTTCCGTTTTCTCTAGCATATGCTCTAACTATTCACAAGTCTCAAGGATTGACTGTAGATTGTGCTTTTGTGAACATTGGTTCAACTGTGTTCAAAGAAGGTATGGCTTATGTAGCTTTGTCACGAGTGAAAACATTATCTGGTTTATTCATGATAGACTTTGATGACTCAAAAGTTAGTGCTGATACAAATTGTGTAAAGGAGTATAATAGATTAAGAAGAACCTATGCTCCTCATTTAGGTCAGTATCCTGTGTTGGAGAAACGTGTAGTTTCTCGTAAAAGGAGAAATGAGAATATCTGTAATGAAGATGTAGAGAGGAGGAAAAAAAAGAGGAGTGATGTAATTGCAAGCAAAAAGAAAAAGGAAAATGAAAAGAGGTTGTAGGATGTCATTTTGAAAATAGCTCTGGTGTCAACTGCTACGCTAATGTAGTGCTGAATGTTGCATTTTATCTGGAAAGTGTGCAAGAGCAGATAATAGTAAATCAGAGAAAAAGATTCTGTTCTGAGTTGAGTCTCCTTTTTCAAAAGCTGAGTAATGATAAAACTCAAATAGAAAGTGCTACTGAAATTAGAAAACTTTTAGATGTATGTTCAGGACGAACACAGTTTTCTCAAAATGTACAGCAAGACGCACAGGAATTCTTGATGTTTTTTTCTTCAGGTACTGGAAGAAGAAGGGGTTCCCATTGAAAATATGTTTGGTGTCTCTTATAAATGGGAACATAGTTGTGAAAACTGTTACAATACATGTGGCTCTAATGTTGATTCTGAAAGGTTTATTTATTTAACATTGCCAGAAAGTAAAACAGTCACTTTTGCTAAATTAGTTAAAGATGCTAATCATAGCATGGAACGCGGTGAGTGTCAATCTGAAATGTTTTCAACGTTAATTTTAAAGGAATACGGACAGTATGTAATTTTAATGATGCAACGATGTAAAGTTGATGGTTCAAAATTGGATACTTTAATAAAGAAGTTTACAGGACAGCAATTATCAATTTCAGGAAAAACTTTTGTAACAGTTGCAATAATTTTCCATGAAGGACCTACTGTTACTTCTGGACATTACACAGTTTATCTTAAATGTGAAAAAGGCTGGACACTGTGTAATGATTCCCAATTGATTTTCAAGCAACGTTTGCCTTTTGATTTAGCAAATTCCTATCTAATCTTCCTGAAACCTAAATTTTAGAGAGACTTGGCAAGATCTGTACAAAACAATTTTACCATTTTATTGGATTACCATTGGAATTTTCAAAAAAAATGATTTTACAAATTATCATTTGGCCTAATGGAAAGGTAACCAATTGTAATGTGGACTTTTTAAATTTTTAATGAAACTTTGGAAAACCAAAAATTTAGACAAAATCGGTAACATCTGCACAATTTAAATTTTGGAATGTTATTGGATTGCCATTGGAAATTTATTCAAAAAAGATTTTTAAAATTACTATTTGGCCATGAGGAAAGGTAAACAATTGTATTGTGGACTTATTTAATTATTAACTAATCTTTCGGAAACCAAAATGTTACAGAGAATCGGTGAGATCTGTACAATTTAAACTTTAGAATTTTATTGGATTAACATTGGAAATTTAATCAAAAAAGAATTTTAAAATTACTATTTGGCCTAAAGGAAATGGAACCAGATGTATTGTGGAGTTATTTGAGATATATTTTTATCATTACAGATCAGCGCTCTTACTGTGGAACATAATCTAAGAGCAGTGAATGGTAGATCTCCTTCTGATAGGAATGGGGCGATGACGTTCAATAGACTTAATAGTCCATCCAGAATTGATTATATTCTACTGGACGTCACCATGTGGCGTGACTTAGTGGATATGGAGGTGGTTCCCTCGCAGGATAGTGACCACAATCCCCTATGTTTGTCGTTAGGGTGGAGAAATTTAACAGGTGGCCCAAATACTGCTCCACCAAAGATAACAAAGGAGGTAACTCCCTATGATGGTAACCGAAGATTAAAATGGGACAAGGTTGCCTCTCACCCAGATAAATTGATCAAGATTAAGGCGCACATTGATGTGTTGACTAGTGAGTTGGAGACCCTAGCCTTGGGGATAGGGGCTGTTCAGGATTCACCCCTTCCTCTGGTATATAATAACACCATTGAAGAAGTAGGTAATTTATTTTTAATTAAGAGCAATAAAACAAAAGCTCCCAAACCCAGCAACCCCTGGTACACTACTAAGTGTCGGGCAAAAAGATGTGAGTTAGCTGCCGCCCTCCGTAAAAAGAACCAACCGCTAGTTAAAACAGCTAGGAGGGAGTATGCCCGCGAACTAGCGTGGGCTAAAAAAGAGTGGGAGGAACAGCATTGGCAGGACCTCAAAAATACATCTAAAATGAAAAATGGCTCACTGTTTTGGGACTTGATTAATAAGGCCAGAAATTTTAATAGGCCCCTGTTGACTAATCATATTACTAGCCAACTATGGCATTCCCATTTTTCATCAATTTACGGTGGTCAAGATGCACCCGAACCCTTTTTTCGGGATCCAGCCAATCGGGCCCCCCTTGTTGCCACGCTCGAGAATCCATTTGTGCCCTCTGAGATAGCAGTGGCCATAGGACATCTAACCCCGAAGAAGGCAGCGGGCCAAGATGGTATTCCGGGGGACCTTCTTATGACTGACTCCACAGCTTGGGCCACACTCATTGCTTTAATAATGAACCTAATAGCCAATGGACATCCCGTCCCTGACTCATGGAAGGGGGCAGAAGTGATTACAATCTTTAAAAAGGGTGACAGGGATGACCCTGCCAACTACAGACCAATTAGTCTGATAGACGTGATTCAGAAAGTGGTTGGCAGGGTCATCATCTTGAGAGTAGGTGCATGGATGGAGGAGGAGCAGGTCCTCTCCCACTTCCAGGCTGGGTTCCGGAAAAAAGTGGGTACAATGGACCAGGTCTTCCGCTTTTTTGCGATCTATTGGAAAACTGTGTTAATTAACCAGGGTAGTCTCTACCTGGCGTTTATAGATCTCAGGATGGCATTTGACCTGGTCCCTCGAGCTAGGCTATGGAAAGTTCTGGAGGAGATGGGCTTGCCGGGTTATCTTCTGGATCTTATAGTCAAGCTCCATGAAGAAAATTATGCAAGAATCAGATGGGGTGCCCAAGGCCAATTAACCGAGAGGATTCCTGTGAGGAGGGGAGTCCGCCAGGGATGTGTCATGGCTCCGACCCTATTTTCCCTATTTGTGAATGGTGTGGTGGATCACCTAAGGGATGAGGCGGCGGATGCGCCATCCCTGGCCGGGGAAAAAATACCAACTCTCCTCTTTGTGGACGATACCATTCTGATTTAAAAAACCCCGGCTGGTCTTCAAAAGCTACTTCATCGCTTTAGTGATTTTTGTATTGATAGGGGCCTCACAATTAATACCGCAAAAACGAAACTAATGGCCCTCTCCCCGTCCAGAAGATTTCGGAATAATTTTTTGCTCAATGGGGAGGCTTTGGATATGGTGGAGTCCTTTGATTATTTGGGTGTCAGGGTGAATAGTCGGATGCGCTGGAACGACCATCTGGCTAAAATGTTATTAAATTTCAAAAGAACTGCTGGGGTGGTATTACGTGAGCATAGGGAGTCAGTGAGTAAACCCGCGGCCCCGGCCCTAGCCATTTATGAAGGCCAAATTCTGCCAAGTGCCCTGTACGGTTTGGAACTATGGGGGTTTGAGAATGTCCAGGATTTAATCACTTCAGAAAATAAGTTCTTGAGAGACCTGGTTGCCTTACCAGCTTCTACCCCATTGACACCATTACGTTTAGATATGGGCAGGCGCCCCCTTAAAGAGATAGTGCGCCTACGCCCTCTACTTTTTTGGGTACGGCTGAGAAGGACGGAGGAGCTCAAGAACTATGCTGATGCATTGGACGAACTTATCCTGTTGGATAAAGGTAACAGGATCAAGTGGTTAAGCAACCTACGGCAGCTGGTGGGACTTATAGGTCTAAGTGATCAATGGAAGAGCCAATCCCCGCCCCCGAAATTAGTTGTCAAAAAGCTTTATTGGGAGTGGGCCCAGCTGGAGAGCTTGCGTAGAGGTGCTGTGGGTTCTCTCACCGAGCGGTTTCTAGAGATAAAGGGGTCATCCCAATTTGAACTATTCCTTGATTACATCGAGAAACCACTGGATAGATCATTATACTTAAAAGTTAGGTATGGAACCCTACCTGTAAATGCCTTTACCTCTGGGTGGACTGCACAAGGTAGTTCATCAAAGGGGTGTCCGTGCTGTGCAGCCCCGAGTGAGTCTGTGGCGCACTTTATGTTTGCTTGCCCGGCTTACAGAGTTTCCAGAAGAATATGGCAAAAACCCTTATGCAGGGGCCTGGGCCTTCGATGTCACGCAATGGCACTGCGAGTTCTCAGTACAGACACATCCTCTTCATCAATGGTGTGTGGTGTCGCCAAATTTATTGGAAGTGCTTGGGTGATCCGTATGAGGAGATTAAAGCTCCTATTTACCATGTAGACCGGGACGTCACAATGAAGGAATGGCTCATGGGCTAGGTTAGTGGCCACTGTTATTTATTTAGTAGGGGAAATGAGTAGTTACGCAGAGTAAAACGATGTATTTTAATTAGTATTTTCTGCACTGAGAAATTTTTATGTGACCTGGTGTTGTACAAACTTTTAATGATGATATATATTGTATTTAGTAGCATGTGCCTACACAGGTCATGAATACTGTATATTACTTTTATGATGAAATTTTTTATCGAATAAAGTATCATTGAATTGAATTGAATTGAATTGATATATTTTTGTGATTATACTTCTGAAACAAAAATGTCAGACGGTATTTTAAAGAAATAAGTATTGATATTAGATGATATTTTTTAAGAATATTATGCATTTCTATAATGTTATGTTTAAGTAAAAAGAGATTCTGGGCTTTTTTAAAACAATCTTTGAGATTGTTATTTTTTTTTTGCCCGCTGTTAAATGATGAATGCAATTGCTTTCACAATTTATAGTGAAATGCAATATATTCTGAAAACAGCAAAAAAAAGGCAAACATTTTTTGGGGAAAATATGTAAATATGTGTACTGTATTATAAAATGTTTTATTAAATATTAATACTTTTTTCTTTTTTTTCAGATTGAGATAGAAAATTTTCGAAAACTTGAACCATTTTTAAAGCAATTAAAATTAAATTTAAATTAATAAATAATTTTTTGAGTGGGTATGGTAAGTCAAAAATGTCATGGTCCCTTTTTTCCACTTCTCCACAATCACATTTTCAGTTTTTCATTGTAGTCTCTCAAGGACCTTGTAATGTGATAATTGTTTTTTAGTGTTTTTTAAAAAAAAAAAAAAAATTACGCGTACGGTAAAAAAAATAAAAAAAAGTTTAAAAAAATATATAAAAAAAAGTTGAAAGGTAAGGTTGGCTCTTAAAAGAGCCGTTGTGTTCATGCAGGGACAGAGGAAAGAAAGAATGGGAATATTAGTCGTTACGACAAATGTGCTGATCTATTAAATTGTTCACTAGGGCAACACTGGTCTCCCTATGACAAATTAGATCATGACAAGTGGCGCACCGAACTAAAACCCTCGCAAACCGATGGTTGATTTCCAGAGGACGAGAAAAAGGAGAGGCTCCCCCCACAGATGAAGGGCTCAGCTGACCTGCCGAAGATGGACTCGGCCCTGCAGATGATGGACCAGGCTGAGCTGCTGTGGATGTGCTTGGTTGACTTACTGAAGGGTTACCTTCAGTATGTCGAGCAAATGTCCTACCGTGTACATCTTGAAGGTGTCTCAACATGGTGTGATTCCCGAAGGAATACTTCTTGTTGGGATTCCCTCTTGAAAGTACACGGCCACAAAGCTTACAAGTCACTAAGGGTGCATTTACCTTTTTCTTGCCCTCTGGAAAAGAAAAATACTCCCATATGAAAGAGCTCTTTTGTTTCCTCCTTCTCTGCCTCAAGGTAGTGCTGCTAGCCTCACTCTCAGAAGAGTTCTGCTGTTCTGCCATCGTATCACAAAGACAACTCAGCTCCTTCTCCTAAGGGATCAAGCAGAAATGAGGGGAATGGGTGTGGTGTAGGAGAGTTCTAGAACTGAAAGTAGTTTCAACCAATCAAAAGTTGTGTGTCATGATCACATGACCCACCGTGCGCGTACGTTACGCTTACGGAGCGCTTACGGTAAAAGTACGCAGTACGCATGCGCGTAAAAAAGACACGAGCATGCGCGCATGCGCAAAACAGGCCCTTCACTTCCGCGTAACATGCGCGTGCAGCGTACGCGTTACGCGCTGCACGCGCGTGACGTACGTCTACGCAAATTGCGTAAATAAACGCAAACAGCGTAGAAATCTCACATTATGAAAGCAAGACGTGCGCTTACCGTACGCGCACGTTAAAAAAATAATTAAAAAAAAAAAAAAAAAGGGGAAAAAAAACCCACTATATTATACTAATAAATCTTACCTGTTTAGTTTAAAAAAATGGTAAAAAAAAAATATATTGTAGAATTTTTAAAATTTAACCATAGTCTTTAAAAAAGGATAGAAAATTAAAATTAAAATATGTTAAAAAAATTTGAAAAAAAAAAAAAAAGAAGAATTAGCATTTAAAAAACCTTGCAAATTCACTGAAAAAACCATGGGTTTCACACACGTTATAGTTAGGAATTAGCATTTAAAAAACCTTGCAAATTCACTGAAAAAACCATGGGTTTCACACACGCTATAGTTAGGAATTAGCATTTAAAAAACCTTAGAAATTCAATGAAAAAACCAAAGGTTTCACACATGTTATAGTTAGCTGGACATTTCACTCGTAAAAAACCAATGAAATTCCCCCGTTATAGTTAGTTCAGCTAACTATAACTCGCGCGCTCGCAATGCACTACTGATGACGTCACATATTACATCACTCATGACATGGTCACTGACATCACTCATGACATCACTGATGACATCTCAAATGACATCACTGATGACATCACTGATGACATCATCCTTGTGATAGAGTGGCAGACCTCCTCTTTCCCTAATATAACCTTTGATACACACATTCAAAAATAGAGACTAAAATTTTCAAAACAATGGACATACCAATACCAGTTACAAGAACCTCTTAAGTAATTCTAAGAACCACATACACATCCACTCATTCACTAACAGTCCTATACAGTCACTCATACATGCACTCACTCATCATATGTACTCATACACCTATACATCCTGTTACACAATGCCACTCATCCATAGAGTTACTCACACATACTCACTCATGCTAATAAAGAAACAAACATACATTTATTAGCTTATACAGTTATACACACACCACCACACTTACTTCTACGGAAACTTACACATACTTAGTCTTATAAACAATCACTTATAGAAACACATACTTATTCATACAGGAACTCTTTCAATCTCTCACTCTCACATATACTCACTTATATACACCAATAGTCACATATACTAGTTTAATAGATATGTAGTTACTCATAAAGACACTATTGAGACAGTCATTCACTCACTAACACACCCATACACACACTCATCCACCCATACAGTCCTGCACACATGCTGTCTTCAACACATACAAAGAGTGAATCACTCATTCATGCACCTATGCACTACATAATACCCCCACCGAACCATACAGACACTCAGACTGATACTCAAAAAAACAACTAATAACCTATAAAGACACCCATGAAGCTACTCACCAACCCATGCAGCCACTTATACACAAAGTGAGAGACTGATACAGATATTTTCATATTTAAACATTACTCAGTAAGCCATGTATTCACTATGATACACTTAATCAGTCAGTTACACAATAAATTTTTCAAAAACAAAGCATCCATTTAGACACTTATATACCCATTTATTCTTCCATTGACCTTGAGATATACATATATAAAACATATTTAATTTTCAGAAAAACACACATACACTGGATGATGTCATCAGTGATTTCATCAGTGATGTCATTTGAGATGTCATCAGTGATGTCATGAGTGATGTCAGTGACCATGTCATGAGTGATGTAATATGTGACGTCATCAGTAGTGCATTGCGGGCGCGCGAGTTATAGTTAGCTGAACTAACTATAACGGGGGAATTTCATTGGTTTTTTACGAGTGAAATGTCCAGCTAACTATAACATGTGTGAAACCTTTGGTTTTTTCACTGAATTTCTAAGGTTTTTTAAATGCTAATTCCTAACTATAACGTGTGTGAAACCCATGGTTTTTTCAGTGAATATATATATATATAACTCCTTCAAAGTCTCCCAACAGTTAAGACCGCACTCCACATAAGGTGAGTTCCCACTCTTTTATTCAAATTGGCATGCAGCTTTCCATCCCCGAGTCATTCCCGGCCTTACGCGTTTCGAAGCCATAGATGCATCTCATACATACATACATATATATATATATATATATATTACCTACTGGCGGTCGCCAGTAGGTAGTTATAGTTAGGACCCCTTTTCCATAGGAAAACCTCAACATTCTATTTTGAATAACTTTGGCGCCGGTCGATGAATCCTCGCGAATTTCTCAAAATAGGTGGGGCGCTACGCTCCGCTCCTACCCTGAAAGTCTCGGGGGGATCCGTCAAGCGGGGGCTGAGATAAAAGGGGGGTCCCAAAACGCGTTTTCCCCATGCATTTTTCCATAGGACCTTTAGAACGAGCTACAGCCCGAACGGCTGAACAGAATTACTCGAAATTTGGCAGAGAGGTAGTCCCTAGGTCAAGGAAGTGCCTTTTGTAGGTTTGGTGTAAATATGTTCAGTAGATTCTGAGAAAATAGCCTTTAAATCAATATATATATCTGAGCCCGCTTACGGTACGCTTACCGTACGCTTACCGTAAGCGTACGGTGGCGTGCGCGAGCGCGATTCTGATTGGCTCTTAGATCTTAGTAAACATTCGAACCGGCCGAAACCAGGAAGCGGCGGCCGCCATTTTGTGTATTTCACTCAGAAAAAAAAGAGTGAAAACAAGAAAAGGGGGCAATGAGGAGAGTTACAGACCCCCTTACATTTGTGAGGGGGTCAAAGAAGGACTGTAAAGTACAAAGAAAACATTTATTGATTTTAAAAAAAATCACGGGGTACGCGTACGGTAAGCTTACGGTAAGCGTACGGTAGAAAAAAAAAAAAAAAACAATGAAAATCAGATTTAAGTGTTTAGATATTAGGGGGCTCTAAAAAGAGCCGTTATGTTTATGAAATGATTTTTTAGTGGTACCTACAAGTAAGTACCGATGCAGAGTCTAAGGTTCAAGAGGAAGACTCTGTTCCCTTCATCATTGAAGTGCACACCATCTCCTCTATAAATGTCTTGCATGTCATAACGCAAGTTGTTGTGGTAAGTGGCACCCATACCATAGTCACGGAGGAAAGCAGAAACAGATTTGTTGACGTGCTTTCTTGCTTTGTCATCGCACCGCGTGCCCACCGTGCGTGCACGGCACTAACTGCGTAAAGTGGGCGCGCGGTGCGCGAAGCGCACCGCGTGCTCACTGTGCGCGCACGGAACGAACTGCGTTAAGTGGGCGCGCACGCCACGAATGGCGTAAAGTAACTTAGCATTTAAAAAACCGTACAAATTCACTGAAAAAACCATAGGTTTCACACACGTTATAGTTAGGAATTAGCATTTAAAAAACCTTGCAAATTCACTGTAAAAACCATAGGTTTCACACATGTTATAGTTAGCGGAAATTTTACTGATAAAAAACCAATGAAATTCCCCCGTTATAGTTAGTGCAGGCAACTATAACTCACGCGACCGCAATCTTCTGCTGATGACATATGTGTCTTTATGAAAAAAAAATATTTGTAATATATGTATAGCTAAAAATGTATGGAAGAAGACATGGGCAAATAAGTGTCTAAATACAGTATTAGCATCAGCAGAGGATTGCGGTCGCGTGAGTTATAGTTGCCTGCACTAACTATAACGGGGGAATTTCATTGGTTTTTTATCAGTAAAATTTCCGCTAACTATAACATGTGTGAAACCTATGGTTTTTTCAGTGAATATATATATATATATATATTCAATGAAAAAACCAAAGGTTTCACACATGTTATAGTTAGCTGGACATTTCACTCGTAAAAAACCATTGAAATTCCCCCGTTATAGTTAGTTCAGCTAACTATAACTCGCGCGCCCGCAATGCACTGCTGATGACGTCACATATTACATCACTCATGACATGGTCAGTGACATCACTCATGACATCACTGATGACATCTCAAATGACATCACTGATGACATCACTGATGACATCATCCAGTGAATGTGTGTTTTTCTGAAAATTAAATATGTTTTATATATGTATATCTCAAGGTCGATGGAAGAATAAATGGGTATATAAGTGTCTAAATGGATGATTTGTTTTTGAAAAATTGATTGTGTAACTGACTGATTAAGTGTATCATAGTGAATACATGGCTTAGTGAGTAATGTTTAAATATGTAAATATCTGTATCAGTCTCTCACTTTGTGTATAAGTGGCTGCATGGGTTGGTGAGTAGCTACATGGGTGTCTATATAGGTTATTAGTTGGTTTTTTGAGTATCAGTCTGAGTGTCTGCATGGTTCGGTGGGGGGTATTACGTAGTGCATAGGTGCATGAATGAGTGACTCACTGTTTGTATGTGTTGAACACAGCATGTGTGCAGGACTGTATGGGTGGATGAGTGTGTGTATGGGTGTGTTAGTGAGTGAATGACTGTCTCAATAGTGTCTTTATGAGTAACTACATATGTTTTAAACTAGTATATGTGACTATTGGTGTATATATGTGAGTATATGTGAGAGTGAGAGATTGAAAGAGTTCCTGTATGAATAAGTATGTGTTTCTATAAGTGATTGTTTAAAAGACTAAGTATGTGTAAGTTTCCGTAGAAGTAAGTGTGGTGGTGTGTGTATAACTGTATATGCAAGTAAATGTATGTTTGATTCTTTATTAGCATGAGTGACTATGTGTGTGAGTAACTCTATGGATGAGTGGCATTGTGTAACAGGATGTATAGGTGCATGAGTACATATGATGAGTGAGTACATGTATGAGTGACTGTATAGGACTGTTGGTGAATGAGTGGATGTGTATGTAGATCTTAGAATTACTGAAGAGGTTGTTGTAACTGGTATTGGTATGTCCATTGTTTTGAAAATGTTAGTCTCTATTTTTGAATGTGTGTATCAAAGGTTATATTAGGGTGAGAGGAGGTCTGCCACTCTATCACAAGGATGATGTCATCAGTGATGTCATCAGTGATGTCATTTGAGATGTCATCAGTGATGTCATGAGTGATGTCACTGACCATGTCATGAGTGATGTAATATGTGACGTCATCAGCAGTGCATTGCGGGCGCGCGAGTTATAGTTAGCTGAACTAACTATAACGGGGGAATTTCAATGGTTTTTTACGAGTGAAATGTCCAGCTAACTATAACATGTGTGAAACCTTTGGTTTTTTCATTGAATTTCTAAGGTTTTTTAAATGCTAATTCCTAACTATAACGTGTGTGAAACCCATGGTTTTTTCAGTGAATTTGCAAGGTTTTTTAAATGCTAATTTCTAACTATGCCTACAGAGATAGGACATGTGAAGAAAGAAGAAAAAATGCACAGAAAGAAACAAAAGAAGTGCAGAAAGAAGCAACAGAAGTCCTCAAATACGAAGATAAGTGCAGGAAGAAGGATAACGTGCAGAAAGAACAAAAAGAAGAGCAGAAAGAAGCCTTGTTGCAAAATCATCCTGTACCCTCAACTTTTTCAGACGGATACTGGTGGTAACTGAGTCTGACTAGCCAGTGCTATGTTAAAAGACACTTAGAATACAGTGAAAACACCTACATACACTAGGGAACATTATGCGTTGGGGTCCCCCTGTGATTAGCATGACCTCCTCTGTAAGCCCCTAGTACATAATAGGGCATGGGGATTAAAACTACCTCTTAAAACAGTCCACAGGGCGTTTTTGCACACGTTAACTCAGGCCCCGTCCCCTCCCTTCACCACTGTGTAAACACGCCCTGTGTCCATTTTTAGTTGGGAGATTAAGTTCATTTGAATCCTGAGGGTCCCTAGGGTCCAACTAGCCCACTAGGTACCTCCAGTAAATGCCACAGAGCTGTGTTGCAGAGAGGTGTAAAAAGTGGCACGGCCTGGACCACCTCCTTGCAATGCAGCTCAGTGGCGCTTACTGGAAGCACTTGGTGGGCTAGTTAGCCCCCAGGGGCCCTCAGTATTGAAGGGAAATTATATCCCCAATTTAAAACGTGCCATAGTGCGTGTTTGCACACGTCACCTCAGGCCCCGTCCCCTCCCTTCACCACTGTGTAAACGCGCCCTGTGGCTGTTCTAAGTTGAGAGATTAAGTCCCCTTGAATCCTAAGGGTCCCTAGGGTCAAACTAGACCACTAGGTACCTCCAGTAAGCGCCACAGAACTGCGTTGCAGAGAGGTGTAAAAAGGGGCTTGGCCTCAGAACACCTGTCTGCAGCGCAGCTCCCTGGCGCATACTGGAGATGCCTGTTGGGGGCGTGTTTGCAGAGTGCTGCACGGAGGGGGCATGGCCTCCGGCACGATGCCAGTCTTTTATTTATTTTAATTTTTTAAGAAGGGGGGCTGTGTGGTTCCCCTTCTTATTCTAATTTATTGGCCCTGATGACCCCATCCCCCAGGGCCTGTCTCCTAATTATATTTTTTTGACCCCAATCCCTAGGGCCGGCCACTGTTTTTTATTATTTTAAAAAAATATTTATTTATAGACACACCTAGGACATGCTGGACAAACCGTACGTACCTATCACCATGACGATTTGCGGGATATTCATTAAAAGGCGACTATGCATGCAATGAATCCACGTGGAATGTATTTACACTACTAGTGAAGCTCTGACATGTCTGATGCCCTACCGTGCCTAATCCCGGTAGACACCCTTGTCGTTTATTTATACAAACATGGGTAGCTATTGACAGGCACATTTATTACACATGCACACCAAGCCATTCAAAGGGGATTCGACAAAAATTCGACCAAAACTATGCAAGAAACCCCCCTCACGGTTAATAAAACACACATCCACTGCCGGATGTGTAATACTTTTTATTTTACTCTCTGGAAAGGGGATGAACATCACTTGAGAGTCACAGCGCGCTCCTGACAGAGCCCAATGCTGTGTTACACCCACCATTGCCTGCCGAGTGCCACACACCTCTGTGTTGTATTCCACTAGCTAGTGCATATGCTATGACACTCTCTAGCCCATGTGCACTGTAACACCACCCCGTGAATATGTCATGCCACACTTGTCTTCGCACGGGTTATATTGCCCCATCTAACGTGCCTTCCTCGATGCCTGTTATAACGCACAGTGCTATGCCATACATATTACAATCTGCGATCCATATCTGTGTCACAGTGCAAATGCAACGTTACACTCCCCAGCACATATTTTATATTACAACTTTAGAGACTAGTTAGGTTACACAACACTGCCCTGTGCATATTACACTCCAAGGCGCATATCGCATAGCACGCGCTAGTGCCTGTGCTATCTCGCGCTCTCCAATGAATCTGTCATTGCGCACAATGTATTGCATATTATATTTCACGCCCGGTTCATCTTATATCACACTTTTTGGTGCATAGTTTATACCATACACTATATCTAGTTTTCATTTTCAATCGTGCTCTCAGGACTATGTTCTATATAACACTGTGTTCACCTACCCTTTTCACGGGCATTACATTTTGCGATAGGGGGTGGAGGGTCAGGGGGTGTTTCTGCCAAGTGAGCCCGGAGTCACAGTCACAAACGTCCTCTTCTTCCTGAATAAAAGTGAGATTATGCTGCATACTTGTTCATATTTTAAGTAGTTCGCACAGACTCAATGTTTTAAAAACAATAAAGTTCCTAATACCCGCCTTCTCTGAACAGTTAGCTTGCTGCCCCATCCCCCTCCTCCCTATCCTCTGTTGTGTGAATCCATGGAATAGCCTCCTCCCTCCTGCCATGCATGGTCTGATGTGCTGCCACTGCCCTCAATTTAGTATGATGTACCAGTCCACTCCTCCTGCCCTCCATTGCCCAATTCTATGCCCCATCATTGACCTCCTGCTTAAACTCTGTGCTTAGCTTGCTGCCCCTATTCTCCTTCCCCCTGCCCTCCGATGTCTTTGTGCATGCCCCTGCTCCATCCTTTTTGCCCACCATGTCCCATGGACCTGCCACTCCTATCTACTCTGAGTGTTCTGTTGAGCTGCCACTCCCCTCCCACCTGCCTAGCATTGTCAGATGACTGTAACCTGTCCCTGCCACCTCCACCCTGCCTGTCCACATGCCATGCCCCTATCCTCTTCCTCCTGTCCTACATGGTCCATTGTACTGCCACACCCTTCTGCCCTCCCTGGTCTGTTGTGCTGCAACTGCTCCTCCTGCGTGCCCCGTGTGGTCTGTTGTGAGGTCCCTTCCCCTGAACTTTCTTGTCTGTGCACAGGTCCTGACCCTCCCTTCTATCCTCCATCGTCCTTTGTGCATGCCCCTGCACCCTCCTTCTTGCCCATCATAGCTATTGGTCTTCTGTGCTGCCATGGCCCCTCCCACCTTCCCTGTGTGGTCAGTTAGCTGCCCCTGACCCCCTCCCACCTTCCCTCCATGGTCTGTGTGTATGCCATCACAGTCTCACTGTTGCTCTTCATGGTGTGTCTTGCTTCTAGTGCCCATCCTGCCTGACCTCCATGGCTATCTTGCTGCTCCTGCCCTGCCCCCTTGCCCCCAGCCCTCTGTTTACATGTGAAGACCCCTACTCCCTCCCTCCTGGCTTGTCTGTTCCATTGTAATGCCCCTGATCCATCCCTACTGCCCTTTATGGTCTGTAATGCTGCAGCTTTCTCTCCTGTCTGTCCATTATGGTCAGCTAGCTACCATTGCCTCTTGCCCCTCTGTTCTCTGTTGTCCATGTGCATGGTCCTGTCCCCTCCCTCTTGCTTTCTATGGATTGTTGTGCTGCACTCCCGTCCTGCATGCCCTGTGTGGTGTATTGTGCTGCTGCAAACCCTGATGCCTGCCCTGCAGGGTCAGTTTGGTGCACCTCTCCATGCCCCTCGTGTCCTCTGTTATCCAAGTCCATGTCCCTATCCCATTTCCTTCCATGATCCAATGTACCATACTTGCGAACATTTTGAACTTGGTAAGAGGGAGATTTTGAAAAAAAACTGGGGTATTGATTTTCCCCTTTGAGTTACATTGAAAAAGAGGATATTGTAGACAGGAGACAGATCAAATAAAGCCCATTTGAGCTTAAAAACATTGGACGTTTCCTGGCTGAATCGGGTCTGTTGGCATGTATGGTTGTACTACCATTGCCTCTTCCTTCTGCCCACAATGGTCTATTACATTGCCACAGCCTTGAAGGAGGGTAGATTTTGTATCACAGGGGGCCCCTGGCCCGTTCTGTCCACACCTGAAGTATGAGACCCTTGTCCTTGCCCTGCCAGCCGCATTTGTAGGCCGTATTAAATTGACCAGCGGGTCCTGTGTTGCTATATAATTATCCTGAGACATCCTTACCACTCAGCCAGCATAAAACCCCTGTGTAGGCCCTTCTGTTCAATATGTAGGCCTCTTTGTTAAATTGACCATAGCTCTGCAATTTTAGTGTATAGCAGTCTGAAGGCAGGTCTGCGAGGCCTTCTGCTCCAAACTAGTAGCCCCCACCCTACCCGAGTGCTCCGTGCTCGGTATCAAAGTTCAACATCCCACTGAAGCTGTCGACATACAGTAGGCTGCATCCTGGACTGGTACTTGCTTCCTGGGCAGGTTTCCCGCTTTTAGGAAGTGGCAACCGCAGAGCGTCAAGTTAGGAGAACTGAGGAGATTTTGTACATGAATATATTGAATTCCCGTACAATACCCATTATTTTCTGCTTGCTCTATGGAACTTACGATAAGCGATTGGCCTGAGAGACTGACCTTTTCACCCAGTCCATTGTCAGCATTAAGTGGGTAAATGACGAAATGTCTGGTAAAATCTGCAGACGAAGCTTTTGGGTAGCATACGTAGGTAGATGTAGCGTGCAAAGGAGCCCACAAAATGATATAAAAAGGGAGCACCCACAGATATCGACGGACTACCTCGCCGTCTGTATGTAGGTTAACAGGCTGTGCAGGTTTTCCCCAAGAGCTGGGAGCTCTTGTCTTCCTTTGCTTAAAATGTCTTGCTCTGCTTTGCTTGAAGTATCTTATTCTATTTTACCTATATGAAATGTCATGTTATGTTTAACCATTGTTCTCTTTACTTTTGCATTTAAAAGATTTTGTATTGTAATTGCAGGAATGCTTGCTCTAAGAGTAAACGTGAGTGTTCCTAGGTAACATTTTCCTTGGTGTAACTTGTTTCTCATGATGCATTTATAGATGTGTTTTCTCTCTCTCTCTGTCAGTACATTAATTAAGATACAGAGAATATCATGACAGCTGTATGATTATCTGTATTCTGTATTTTGTACTTTATGTCTCTATTCTGCGGTTTCTTTGAAGTTGTATCTTCTCATTAAACTGCCATTGTATTCTGCCACCAATTCCATGTCTCATATGTCTGTTTTCTTCATTTTTGGAGCAAGCGTTCCTAGGCACCCCGGCTCAAATTAAGGTGCCCCTTTTGTCCCTGACTCACTCTCCTGCTCAGTTCTGTGGTGGCTCCCGGGGCTCTGGGGACCGCCTCTAGCTTCCTTGACCCGTAATAGATCTTCCCTCCAACAGCCTCTCTTGCAAGTCCTGTATTGTTGGTTTGTTGCCCCTGCCCCCCTTTCCACTGCCCTCCATAGTCTGTTGTGCTTCCACGGCCCTTCCTGCCTGCTCAGTGTGGTTAAATTGTTGCCTTTGCACTCTCCTACCTGCCTTCAATTTTCAGAGTCCGTGCCCCTGGCCTTTGCCTCTCAACAGTATCCCAATGAACAACTAGATTGCTAACATTCTATATTTATTACAAAAGTGTGGAACGCCTGACATCATCTTGATGTAATCAAAACTGTAATACCTAGAGCATTTCCTTTAGAAATTACATATATGAGAGGGTCTTATTGGCATCAAAATTATGGTTAGTGCTCTAAAAGACTAAAATAAGGACATTTTGTCTGAGTTTTCAAATAGCCACAAAGCACTTTTAAATTATTTGTTATCTTTATGTTTTTTTTATCCAGTTGACCACTTGATTAAATGTTGCACTTAGGGGAGAGGATGTGGTGTTACTTCCAGAACTGCAGACTTTGCAACTGGGGAACCAGGTTGAAGTTTCTGCTTCAGCTCGACATTCTGTGATTCTGGTCAAATCACTTAGTCTCCCCATGTCTACAACCAAAATGAATTTGTGCTTGTGTGATGTAACCAATGCTCATGTAAAGCACTCCAATACCTGACAAGTCTGCACTATATAACACTGCAAAAACACTAAATAATAAGTGTTTTGCACACTTCTGTCATTGGGCTATATTTGGGCTACATCTGGGTGATTTTGGGCTACATTTGGGCTCTTTTGTCTCCGGTGGCCATCTTGGGAGATTTATTTGTTATGAAGTTTCCTAATTTCCTCATGTACTGCAGTCTCCTCAGTAGGAAATGCTTTCAGTTTTTTACGTTGATTCCATCATGAAGGTATTCAGATATGTCACACATTTGCCATAAATTCTGAATGTTAGCACTCTAGTTGCTCATTATATCACTGTAGTAAAACTACTGTTCACCATGAAAGTCTGCTCCTGGTATTAAAAGTGCATGTTTCAGTCTGCATGTCAGAATTGTTTAATGAAATAGAAGAGGATTTGAGAAGTCACTCAAAATGTGCCCTCATTTTCTTTCTTCAGCATTAATGATAATTTCTATGGCAAAATGAACCCCCTCATTGTGTTCCTTTTTAAATTAAATGTTTTAAGTGTTACCAGTTTATTCCAATCAAGATGGCTTCAGGTGTGCCATACTTTTGTCATAATGAAGACAGTAAGCGCTCTAGTTGTTTTTAAGAACATTCTGGGACATTCTGTCATTGGGCTATACTTGGGCTACATCTGGGTGATATTTGGGCTACATTTGGGCTCTTTTGTCTCTGGTGGCCATCTTGGGAGACTTATTTGTTATGAAGTTTCCTAATTTCCTCATTTACTGCAGTCTCCTCAGTAGGAAATACTTTCAGTTTTTTACTTTGATTCCATCAAGAAGGCATTCAGATGTGTCACACATTTGCCATAAATTCAGAATGTTAGCACTCTTTTTGCTCATTAGATCACTGTAGTAAAGCTACTGCTCACCAGGGAAAACTGCTGCTGGTATTGAAAGTGCATGTTTCAGTCTGCATGTCAGAATTTTTTAATGAAATAGAAGAGGATTTGAGAAGTCACTCAAAATGTGCCCTAATTTTTCTTTCTGCAGCACTAATCATACTTTTTATGGAAAAATGAACCCCCTCATTTTGTTCCTTTTGAAATTAAATGTTTTAAGAGTTACCACTTTATTCCAAGCAAGATGGCTTCAGGTGTGCCATACGTTTATCATAGGTAGGACTGTTAGCGCTCTAGTAGTTCTTTGGAACACTCTGGGAAGCTGCAGTAGAACACAAAGGAATCAACTGACAGTCTCTGCCCTTGTTGGATGTACATGTTTTACTGAGAATGTCAGACTTCATTCTCACATGACTGAGAAAGATAATGTGAATTTACAGAAAATAAGCTCTCAGTTTAGTTTATAGATCACCTTCCAAACCTCTGTGGTAAAAGCATGAGAAAATATTTTTCTCTCAATCATGATATCCCAGCAGAAGGCTTTTTCACATGGTGAAATCACCTTAGAACATACCACAATTCCTAAAATGAGTATGGTACCATCAACAAATGATTTATAATGTAACTAAAGTCTTAAAACCTTCTATTAACTGCAATGCTTTTTAATGAGGTGCTATCATGTATATTGGTCCCAAGATGGCTGCCAACACTTCTTGGATGAAGTGCTGACAGCCAATCAGATCTCAGGATGAGATGTGTGGTTAGGCTCCGCCCACATATATATATGGTTTTAAATGCTATTTTCTCAGGAAATACTGAACAGATTTACACCAGACCTGCAAAAGGCACTTCCTTGACCTTATGGCTACCTCTCTGCCAAATTTCAAGTAATTCTGTTCAGCCGTTCGGGCTGTAGCTGTTTCTAAAGGTCCTATGGAAAAATGCATGGGAAAAACGCGTTTTGGGACCCCCCTTTTATCTCAGCCCCCGCTTGACGAATCCCCCCGAGACTTTCAGGGTAGGAGCGGAGCGTAGCGCCCCACCTATTTTGAAAAATTCGCGAGGATTCGTCGACCGGCGCCAAAGTTATTCAAAATAGAATGTTGCGGATTTCCTATGGAAACGTGGTCCTAACTATAACTACCTACTGGCGACCGCCAGTAGGTAATATATATATATATATATATTCATGTATATATGTATGTATATATATATATATATATATATACCCAGAGATAGAGAGAGAGAGAGAGAGAGAGAGAGAGAGAGTAAAGCAACACTGCCACATGATATTAGTTCTGTCTGTTTAAGCACATAGGTTTTGCCCCTACAGATATTATATGGTGTGAATATACCTGCAAGTTGGTAGAATGTTTTGGGCAGCATCATTGCAGGAAAGCTTAGGGGCTTGGATGCAATATTTCCATGGTGTTAGGATCCTTCTTTAGAATCTCTACCAGTTTAGCTCCATGGAGAAGAAAGACATGAGCATCCTTAAAAATACAAGTATACATCCCAACATTTCGTGTTGACGTTTACATTGTCATCATTTTGTAAAAATGTCCTTTAAACCTTCTAATTCTATTGTCTTTGTCCATTATTGTTCTAAACTTGCCTGGTTCTAATGCTGAAAAAGCGATTCATATGCAGTTTCATATTTCTGTGTGGTGAGGTAAAAGGTTTCCCTCTTTAATTGTTTCTTGTTTCTTTCCTGAAGGGAGGCATTCTTAATGCAGCAGGAGGCCTTGTGGTAAGATCAGTCTCTAATTTAAAAAATAATTAGTCACAAACTCTCTCATTTATATGCGTTGCAACACCTCCGAGTACTAGCCCTCCTTGAACCCCTCTACACACACGCATCCACACACACATACGCACACTATGTACAGTTGAATAATTGGTTTAAAAGAATTGTAGATGGTAAGAAATGTACCTCTGCAATTATTATTAAGACAGTGAGGAATATCGACCACCTGCTGCGAAGTCTCTCCAATATTGTCCATTCTGTACAATGAGTTTTAAACTCAACTCTAGTGGTTAAGGCCTCAATTAGAGTTCGGCGGCCAGGCTACTGCTTCACAAATGTGACTAATGTCTTGTCCACCCTATTACAAGTACTGTATATCCAATGGCACGTGTAATAAGAGGAAAGGATATCTGTCACATCTGATTGATTTATTTATGCGTTTTTCATATAGCTGAAACTTTACCCGAACGTGTCAGAGCGCTTTACAATAGAATCCGTTACATTATATAAGGACTTCAGAGTACTCGAATAACATAAAATATACGAAACAAAAAAACTCTAAACTCACGTAAGAATTTTAGTAAGTACAAATGTCTACTACAGTTACATATATACAAGATTCAAATTCACCCATGATTACATTTTAAGAAGAGTTGAAGCAATTAGGGTTGGACAAATATATATTGCATTTTTACAGAGCATGATCTGGCCATTGCTGGAGTTCTTGAAGGGCACATTCAGGCAGGCCTTTAGGTGCTGTTGCACTCATGGGCTGCATTCCTGGAGGAATCCTAGAGCTGGTGAAGTTCAGATGTCTTTCACAACCGTAGTCTCTTTTGCCTCAACCTCTCCAAGGCAGCAGTAGAGATGCCCGGAGGCCTGCAGGGTGTCGATGGGGGTACAGAAGTTTGCTTCAGTTTTGCTGAACCCAGCACATAGACTGGGGGTTGAGATGTGGGAGGGGTAGCGTCAGAGTGGTTTGGGTCACAGGGATGTCCAAGTTAGAGGGGGCCACCGGCACACCGGCTCACCTTTGGCACTGAGTTGGGGCCTCCATGTCAGCCAAAATAGAGTCCTTGGTACCAGTTGGCTGGGCACAGTAGGGCATTGGCATTGGACCCGGAGTCACAAGGCCAAAGATCAGCAGCAGCCTCCCTAAACACCCGATGGTGCTCAGCAGCCTTCTATGCACTGGTTACTGGGCATGGGAGAGCACATCAGCGGACCCGGGAGCACACGTCAGACAAGTCCAGGCCGGGCCACAAAGCACACCACCCTCCCGCTGGAGTGGGCTTCACCGCCAAAATGGTGGTCTCCTGCATTACCCCTCTCCTTTGTTGCTGTTTTGTTCTTGCTGTAATGCCCCGTTCCATGATCCTGGGCTCCACTGTCTGCCATGGGAGATCGAGCGATAGTCTCACTCAACTCCGAAACATGCGTGGCTAGATGGAGGGGCTGCATTGTGATCCATGCCAGAACGATGATCCAGAGACCAGGAGATCCCGAAGGGACTCCCTTATCAGTCGGCTATCGTACAGCATGTTCAATGGCATTTGTAATATGGTAGGCAAGATATCGGTCACATTTGTAACAGACTATCCCATTTGCCAAATTCTAAATTAGGCCCAAAGTCCTCTGTTATGCGCACATCAATACTGGGAACAAAAGTCTAGAAGTCACATCATTCTTTTTGGTGCTTGCATAAGGATTTCATTATTATTTAAAGTCCATTATGTAAAGTGCATTAAACTGCATGCTTTTGCAAAACATTGTATTAGTCTCAACCTTTTGCATTACATATTATTCCGTATGGGCATTCTGCTTGTGAGGGAATAATTAAACAGACAATAATGTGGTCATTTTGGTCCAGTCCTAGCACTTTTATTAAGACTTAAATTTAGAAAACACAACCCTTAACTTTTCTTATAACATTACACATTCATGTAAAACTGTGTGATGGTCAGAATCACCGAATTCATCAAGGTCTCAAATATACATTTGTATGTTTATGGTTACGAGTTGCCTTCATATCCTGACATTTAAACATGCCCCTTTCAGAAATGTATTTGCAGTCCTATGTTGAGCATGGGTGTGTAATACATTCCTCTTCATTGAAAACTCAACCTTTGTTCTTTGCAAAATGTGAATTTACGTTCAGAAAAGAAGATGTTTACAGATAATATAATGTCAATGTAGCAAATCTGCTGCCATGTAGTCGGACCATAGAATGTTAGCCCTGCTTCATGAACCTGCGACTGAAAAGTCTCACGATGAATCACCTGCATAAACTTTCACATATAAAGAATAGTTGCAACTTTTCATGTGGAACAGTGGTTTTCAATCAGAAATCTCCTAATCGGAACGTGCCTGCCAAACGTTTGTGAGTACTCACAACGCTTCAAGGACATTCATTTGGTAGAAACCCCTTGGCCTTGATTAACCACCATAACATTTCTTAATGAGCAGAGTTATTCCTACAGGACATTCTGCCTCACTGGAGGAATTTAAGTATGTGCAACCCCATGCATGAGTACAAGTGAATTTTTTTACTCATAAATGATGGTTTGTCCACATTCAAGTGTCACATTCACAGAAATACCTGATCCTGCAATACAGGCCTCTATAATGGGGCCAAGATTATAGAGAGGGGTAAATACCACTGCTGAATATATAGAAACCCCACTCTTGTCATTTACATGGTATCTATCGCCTGATAGGTTTCGCAATTTGTCACTCTCACTTTGTCAATGCTGATATGTTACTTGCAAAGGGTGGCGTTTGAAATTTAGCAGGTGGGTGCAACTTTGATTTAAAATATGTTCATAGATCAGTGGAATATGCATTCTGCTCTGATGGAAATGAAATGGTGCAAAAATCTGCAAACAAAGACTGCTCTCATTATGTCATTCGCTTTCTTCCTGCACATTCACAGTAACCAAATTTACCACAAAAGGCAAATTTTCCTAACAACATGTAATCATGCAATGTGGCATAATAGTTCACAGTTGGGTATAAAAAATGACATGCAATTTTGCTAATTATGCCAGTGCAACAACAATTCCATCTGAGCCTTGAGAGGTGGTCATCCTTCATGTTTTGGAGTGAGCAACATTCTTCTCTGCTAAAATTGTTTTCCGGTCATTTTTCTGTGGTAATAAATAGAGCAGTGTTAATCACAGTGAAACAAATGCTCATTGCTACATATGATTCTCACAGGACAGACCACCCTACAGCACTTAATGAAATTTTGCAACACAGGTTTTGTTCTCCCTTCTAACTCAGACTTTTTTACCTCCTCCAGGGTGGTGCAGAACATTTGCTCACCGGAATCGTGGTACAAATTTAAATCGTATTCTATAGGTGCATTAAGGATTATTTTGAAGAAATTATATTTTCATGCTTGAGTTGTATTTGACCATATCTGTTGCATGTTTTGAAGTGTGTCACAATCTACCCTGCCACTACTGTTCATCATCATAAATACAATAACTGAAAAGTTGACTCTACTGCAACACAACATGCATGTGTGGGCCCATAAGATACCAAATTCCAGTGGTGCAGAAAGGGTGCCATGGGCCCACATGCAAGGATTGAAAACAAACCCCAAAATCTCAATTGTTTAGTAAAAACAGCCATGTCTGAGATGCATTGGGCCCCTTAAGCCACTGCAACTGCTGTCCCATTGACGTCTATTCCTCGGCCAAAGTCCCTCCCACACCGATTCCCGATAGCAGACACTACAGTGTAGCAGCCAGCTGCTCAGTTATTCTTTATTTTGTCTTGCAGGGCGGTGCTGCTAATTTGTTAGGTGGAGTTGCGGTAAGCATTACCTTGAATGAGCACAGGCGAGGGAGCCTGCAAGAAACAGATAGCCCCATTTGACTGATTCTGACTGATAATGCAATCATGTTTTACAATATTCCACCCCCTCCTCCCAGTATTGCTGTTTCCTCTTTTCCCTGCAGAATAGGCCGTTACACCTCACCAATATAAACATCATATTTAGATTTATGTCACAATCTATGCTGCTGCTACTGTTCACAATTTTCAGTATCCTTTGGACCTGCTGCCAGGGGCGGAGCTTTGGGGGGAGGAGGGGGGTGTATTTGTAGTATATAATTGGGTATAGAGGCTTTCAGTCTGGTATGGTGAAGTCACTGTCAAATGTAAGCCTGGATCTTTACATGCCCACACTGACAAACACACACTGACATTCTCCCTCTCTCTGTCTCTAGTCTCTGCCCTAAAACTTGGTTAGTTTGAAAACTATTGTGTTTTAAGTACGTCTAACAATCCTCTCTTTCCATTGGCTCTTAAGCCCCCCTGTTCTGCTTCTCATAATGTATTTTAACAAGATATGCCAACATGATTGTTGGGAAATCTGAAGGTACCCCCCTCAACCTTACTGTCTGCTGCACCTTTGATAGGTATGTCACTGCTAAAGTCCCGCCAACATATATTGCCTGCAGAAGACTTAACAATGTGTCTCATTCCCTGCTAACCTGATGTGTATTTGTTCCCCAGGGCGGTATTGGAAATGCACTAACCGGACTTGTGGTAAGCTTTAGCTCTGATTCTATATCGTTGAAGTGTGAAGGGGAACTCCTGCTGAAAACTGTTGGTCTCACATATGGATTGCTTTTGATCTATAAATGAATCATATTTTATAGTATTACACCTTCCTCTCTACTAATGCTGTCCTCTATTTGTCCTCTAGAAAGGTGTTACGAACATAGGATCCGGAGCTACAGTAAGGAAAATATATATACATCTATATCATATAAATTATACATTTTTTTTTCTCATGTCTTTTCATTGTACAAAAATTATGAGTAGGGGCTGTTGATAGCATATTTCCATTGAGATAGGGCTTCACGACTCTTGGTTGTTACATGACATTTTATCCACTAGTTTTAGAAGATGTCACCATCCCTTTTACAAAAAATCAGCTCTGTTTGATGACAAGGATAGTGGTTTAAATACAACAGTGTTTGTTTACAAAATTAAAAAGATAAAACTACATTAGTGGTGATTCCTGTGATTTTAGTTAAAGTCAAAGTTTCCGTGTTTCAAGCTCAGGAGTATTGAGACCACTTAATGGCAGATCAATAAGCTACTGCTCAAGTTCATAACTAAAGGTGTGACTATACCGTACATATATATGCACACTGTGTCATCCCATTCCTGTATCTATGTCAATTCTCTTAGTGAGCCAATCAGTTGAAAAGAGTAATACGATATTAAAGGCAGAAGAGCATGGGATAAGAGGTAATTATTTCATACTGGTAGGTGGAGATCACACCTGCTAGTAAGTGATGCAAACAGATGTCTAAAACCAGTTTCCCGTAAAGGGAAATTGCATTGGAGTACCAGTCTTCAGGAAAAAGTGTCCATATGGAGTTTGTGTGATGGAACATCGCATGCCTATACAACTCATGCCTTACCACGCGGTCTTAACCATGACCGTGTCTTTACGACACATGCCTTTACCACGCATGCCTTAACCACGCAATTTTATGGTAAATACACGACTGGTAAAGGGACATGTGTGGTAAAGATCACACTCCTGCCCCTCTCCCCTAATCCCTAAAAATTGCCCCCTACCGTCTAATCTATCCATCCCAGGCATATAAACTACCCTGACTTCTATCCTGATCCTTAAAATTCAACCCCCATTCCTCAAAATACTACTCCAACCCCAGCCCCCTTCTTGAGCCCTAAAAACATCCCCACCCTGTTAAACCTTCACCACCTCCCCCTGCCCCTTGCCCAACTGCCCCCTCGAACTGTAAACTGCCCCTTTCCTGTCCCCTGGCCTCAGCCCTAAAACCCAGCCACCTAAAAAGTACTCCAAAACCAGCCACCCTCCCTGAGCCCTAAAACCAGTCCTACCACCTAAAACCTACCCCCGCCTGCCCCCTGCACCAGCCCAATGGCCCCCCAGCCTATAAACATTCCCTTTTATGTCCCCTACCCTGAGCCCTAAAACTCATGACCCCCCAGCCCTGAAAACTACCAGACCCCCAAGCCCCCAAAACTATCCTAGCCCCCATAACTACCCCCATCCCCTACAAACTACCACCACCCCAAAACCCCACTTACCTCACCGCCTTGCAATCCTTCCTCTTCCTGCTTCCTGCTCTTCGGCCAGCTAGCCAGCAACTTGACCACGCATATGCGTGGTTAAGGGATATGCGCTGTCAAGGCATATGTGTGGTTAAGGCAAGCATGGTAGGGCTTGCAATGTCAGAACACACGTGGCTGAGGCCGCTGTGTTCCAACTGTTTTTCTCATAAGGACACCCTAGGAAATGTAGCATCACTGTAGGAACATATTTTAAAACAACAATGGATACCACTCACACATCAACTGACAGAGCCATGCAGCCAGGTACACACCCACTCACATGCCTATACAGCCACTCAGACATCCACTCACACAGTGATACAGTCACACAGCCACTCAGATGACACTTTAGAAATAGTATTACTCATCAGTAGTAGAGAGAGTATAGTAATTTAACGTATAGGGTAGATTAGTATTTATCTTTAAGTTTCAGAAATGTTAACAAAACACTTACACTCACTAGATGATGCCAGCAGTGATGTCATTTGAGATGTCATCAGTGATGTCACTGATCATGTCATGAGTGATGTACTAGGCGAGATCATAAGAAGTGCAGTGCGGGGGCATACGTTATAGTTAGCTCAGGTAACTATAAATGCTGAATATCCATGGTGTTTTGCGTGTAACATCTGAGCCTAAGTATAAAGTCCCAGTAACTTTTTTCTTTTACTGAATTTCTAAGGTTTTTTAAATTCTATTTTCTAACTATAACAACACTGTAATCTTTGATTTTATAAGTGAATTTTGAAGCATTGTTAAATTTTATTTCCTATCCATAATGTCCCTGTAAACATTGTTTTTCAACTGAATTTCAAAGGTTTAAAAAAAAAATGTATTTCCTAACAGTATCCTGTAACATTTGAGAGTATGTGTGTGTGAGTGGCTGTATAGGTCGGTGATTAGGTATGTGATGGCTGTATGGGTCTGTGGCACATGGTTGATGGGATTAAATGCAGGAGTTAGAAGAGATTAATTATGATTAGGTTGCAGAGGTATGACTTTCAGCAGAAGGAGGGAAGATTGTGATCGTGTAAATGAGTTGGGAGAAATTTGATGAAATAGAGAATAGTCAAACATGCATTTGTCATAGTAGGTTGTCCTGAGACAGAGGAGGCATGCAGAGCCTGGAAGGGATGAAGAGAGACATTTGAAAGAGAGAATAAAAAAGGAGAGGCGGCAAACAGAATTTTAATCAAAGGAAGTTTTTAAATGCCGGATTCAAGGACTGTAGTGAATATTTTTGAGACAGCATGCTGTTTGAGGATGCAAGGATGTATAAAGAAGCAACATTATTTACTTGTGAAGATTGTGCTATATCAGAAATTTTTAATAGGTACTAGAAGCAGGTAAAACCATCTCTTTGTTGCTACACTACTGCTAGACAAATGATCCAGCCAGGTCAGTTTATAAGCTCAAGGGCTGAAATTGAAAAGTGAAAGATAATGGCTGGATGCATATTTCGAGAAAATACCTTGGAAATAATGTACACATTGAAAAAGACATCCTGCCTTTCATCCACAGGTTCGAATCAGAGTATTAATTATACAGCAGAGTTGGATACATTTAAATACCTCTGATTTGCATTGGCACGAGATGGAAGATGAGAATAGCTTCCCAAAGAGTGGAAGTGTATTACCTGCATTACAATGGCTGGAGGGCAGGGAATGCAAATACTGGTATGAGTGAGGGGGCGATGAAACGGCTCCCTTTACAAATTTAATGAACACTTTTGTTAGCAAATGGCTGCTGGTTAAACTTCTGAAGCACTGTCCTTTTTGAAGATGCTGTAGGTGAGTAGGGGTGGAGCTGCAGGTTGAATGGGGCCCTGAAGGTGAACTCGGACAAAACGGAGGTCCTCATCCTCGGCCCCACCCCCTCAGCCTGGGACGACTCCTGGTGGCTGACCGCACTGGGTGCAGCACCAAGACCCACCGACCAGGCACGCAACCTGGAGTTTATCCTCGACTCAACACTCTCCATGGCCAAGCAAGTCAACGCCGTCTCATCCTCCTGCTTCAACACCCTCTGCATGCTCTGCAAGATCTACATGTGGATCCCCACCGAAACAAGAAGAATGGTCACCCAGGCCCTCGTCAGCAGAAGGCTGGACTACAGAAACGCCCTCTATGCAGGAGCCTCGGATAAACTCCTGAAATGACTACAACGCATACAGAACGCCTCTGCACACCTGATCCTCGACATCCCTCGCCACTTCCACATTGCACCCCAGCTGATAGACCTGCACTGGCTTCCTGTCAACAAGAGGATCACCTTCAAGCTCCTCACCCACGCACACAAGGCACTCCACAACACCTGACCAGCACATCTCAAGAGACGACTCACCTTCTACACCCCTAACCGCCAGCCCCGCTCCGCCGACCTCGCCCTCACCACCGTCCCCCGCATCCAAAGAGCGACCACCAGCGGCAGATCATTCTCCCACCTCGCCGCCAAAACCTGGAACACCCTCCCCATCCTCCTACGGCAGACCCAGGACCTACTAACCTTCATGAGGCTACTCAAGACCTGGCTATTCGAGCAGTAGCATCACCCCTCCCCCCAGCATCTCAAGGGTGAGTAGTGCAATTTACATATTTCTTGATTGATTGATTAGGTGAAACCAAGCATTTGTCTACCTTTAGTTTGTTTTACATTTGTTTATTCACATTTTTGCACACACAATGATAACATACATATTGATCAATGTCAGTAGGTGACCTGCATGTGATACAACTTTACAACAACAGAACAACTAACTTATAGGACAGAAAGTCGAAGAAGAGATCGAGCCAGCGAGTTTTATTGCACTTTACATTATACATGTCTATACGATTATGCTTTTACACATTTTGCTTTCTTTAACTACCACAACAAAAGCAACATTTGTGTATTTTGCTATTTAGGACCTTTTGTGTAGAGTAATGTTAATTTAGGTACTTGACTCCACCATATCAGGACCAGTACTATCAGTATCTTCAGTTTGTTATGTGCATATCCAGTCCAGGATTGGACCCAATATATCTTTTGGCCTTGAGGCAGGGGGCATAAGTTCCCAATATAGGGCATGTTGGGTCTGGCAGTAGGCAATGTCCTGCAACCAGGCTTTAATCGATGGTGCCTTGGTCTTCCCCCAGTGCATAGCCACTCGTCTCCTTGCCAGGAGTAGGAGCATTACATGTAGTTTCCGTGTGCTCACCGGAGTATATTTCACGTATCCCAGTAAGCCTGTGAAAGGTGTAGGGTCTATTAGAGTTCCTAGTGATTCCCCAATCATGCCGTAGATATCAACCCAGTATTTTGCTACAGGTGGGCAACTCCAGGCCAGATGCAGAAAAGACACCGGCTCAGCCCTGCATCTCCAACAGCTAGCATCAGGCCTAAGTCCCATGCAGTTTAGCTCCATCGGTGTCCTACAGAATCTATGTAGGAACTTAAAATTTATTAGCTTTAGCCTGTAATTGAGAGAGAGCACATGTAGTTGGGAGCAGCAGAACTTCCACTGCTCTTCTGAGTTTGGAGGATTTATTTCAATGTTCCATTCCATCAGTGCTTTTGGAAACAGTACCAGAGCAGTGTTTTGCATGTTGCTATAAAATCTTGTGATAAATTTGAGTGGAGTTGGGCCAGTCAGCAAATGTTCAAGTGCATGTAGCTTAGGTGGGGGCCTTAGGAAGGTGGTGTTTGCTTGTTGGCAGGCCTTGTATATTAGATGATATAGAAATAACTATTCTTGTTTTGCCAGTAAGGGGCGAAATGTATTCTCAGGATATAGATCTGCAAATGTGTGTTTATCCCTAGCCCACACCCCAGCACCACACTTACTGGTCCTCCACTGGGGGGATACATCGGTTATGCACCACCGGTATAAAGGGTGCATATAGGACCTCTAATTTGGCTCTGTTTCCCAGACCTTCCCAGCCCCATCTTAGTGACTCAACTGTGTCAATCTAATTATGTGGTCTTCTATATGGCTGGCATATAGCAACTGATAGTGGCGTGGGTGCAGCTTTATCTTGCTCAACTGCAAAATTAGGCTGAAACGGTACAGGGTGGACCCAATAATGGAGGAACTGAGCTTGGGCGCACTATGTATATGACGGAATGGTTGATGCCTTCAGACCTCCCTGTGTCAGGGGAAGCATCAGTAGTTCACATGAGACCCAAGCTTGTTTTCCAACTCAGATCAATGACGTTAATAGGGACTAAAGTGTCTTGAAGAAAGCCTGTGTTAGTGTAAGTGGAATATTTATAAATAGATATAAAAATGTAGGCAAAATAACAATTTTAGCTATTGCTATACGGCCGGCCAAAGACAAAGGTAGTCTATTCCAAGTAACTCTCTTGCCCTCTAGCCATGTCACTGCCCTGCCAGAGTTCATGACACACTGTCAGCCATATTCCCAAATATCAAACAGGTCCTTGAGCCCATTTCAGAGGGTACTCCATTTGACAGGGCTTGGTGTTTCTCGTGAGTGTGAATAGAACCGACTTTGTCCAATTTATTTGTATACCTGCTAGTCCCCCAAATTTTAGGATTTTCCACAGCACTGGGTTTAAATTGTCTGCAGGTCAATAATAAACATTGTGATATCATCTGAGTATAGTGATACGATGATTCCCCTGGTGGAGAAACCCAGTCCCCTGTCCTCGGGGTGCTGCGTCAATCTAGCAGCTAATTGCTCCATAGCGGTTGCAAACAACAGGGGGGACAAGGGGCAGCCCTGTTGTGTACCTCAGGTGATTGGTATCTTCGAAGAGACCAATCCATTTAATCTAAGTCTAGCAGAGGGACTTGTATACAGTAATTTGATCTGGTTAATGTATGTTGGGCTAAATCCTAATCTTGCTAATATAGTAAAAATATATTGCCACTCTAGCGAGTCAAAGGCCTTGGTGGCATCTAAAAGCACCACCAAGGCTTGTGTTTGGGGTTTTAAATAATGCAGTACTGAGAAAAAGGTGCGTAGATTGTGTTCTGTAGCTCTACCTGGGATGAAGCCCGATTGATCGGGACTGAAGATCCAGGGAGGTAGGGGCTGCATTCTGTTTGCCAATAATTTAGCATACATTTTGGTATTGGTATTAATTAAAGATAGAGGGTGATATGAGGCTCTTTCATTGGGCGGTTTCCTTGGCTTGAGTAGTAATAATATGATTGCTTCTCTAATTGTGGGGGGTAGAATCCCAGTTTCCTGCACTTGTCCTTACAGCGTCAGGAGCTGGGGGGCTAACAGGTCTACGTAGCTTTTATAGAATGCAGCTGTGAGGCTGTCCGACCCCGGGGCTTTATTCGAGGGCAGGCTGTTTATTACTTGTTTTACATCTTGTACAGTGTAAGGCTCATCCAGGTAGGCCCAGTGCCGCTTGCTCAACCACAGAAGCTCAATTGAATCTAAATAGGTCAGCACCTCCACCGGTATTGTACGTGAGGAGGAGGAATATAATGTGGTGTCGAATTTTGTAACTTGGTCTCAAATTTTTGCGGGCCTCTGACCTCATTGTGGTTATCATCCAGTATCTCGGATATGAACATAGCATTACCAGGTGGGCACAGCATATGAGCTAGAGTTTTACTGGGTCTGTCTCCCTCGCCATATCATCTAGCCTGTGCATATTTCCCCCAAAATTTCACCTCTCTGGGTGCCTCCGCTTCATATTCAGAAATTAGCTTCCCTGAAGATGGTATCAGTTAGCGCATGAGAAGGGAATCTCCAATTATTAACCTTAGGGAGACCCTCGCGCATGGTCAGTCGCAACAAGACAGGAGCGTGATCCGACAAGGTTCGGGATAGGTGTCTGACCTCTGTCGTCCAAGCTGCTATGTCTGGTGACACCAACCAGTAGTCTAAGCATGACCAGGCATTATGATGTGCTGATATACATGTGCCCTTAGATGTATCCGGATGCCTGTGTCTCTAAATATCTAATAAATGTCCCTCTGTTATTATGGTGTTAAGTGTCTCGTTAGATCTTGGGTGTAGTCTGCGAGCCCCTCCCCTCCTGTCCATATGGTTATCTATTAGAGCGTTGAAGTCTCTGCCCCATATGACTGTGTCATGTCCTACCAGGGTGATTTTAGCCCACACAGTTTGAAAGAAATCAGGCGAGGCAACATTTGGGCCATATATAGCAGTGAGTGTAACTTTTGTCACACGTAGCCTCCCACCCAGGACCACATATCTGCCCTCTGGGTCTGTATGTGTCCAATATTTGCCAAGTCGGATCAATATGGACATCCCTCTAGCAAAGTTAGAATAGATAGAAGAGTTGATTGAGCTCCAGCACTTGTTATTTAGCTTAGTTTGCGTAATGCAGCTTAAGTGCGTTTCTTGTATAAAGCATATATCTATGTTGTGTCTTGTCAAGTAAGCGGGTACCAGTCTGATTTTACGGTGGTTATTTACTCCTCTGATGTTCCAAGTAAGTAGATTAAGGGTCGTCATGGATGAGCGGCTTTAGCATTAGGTGAAGAATCTAGTGTGCCTATTGTCTCTGGGTAGTTACAATAACGATTCTTGTTGATGTGACCTAGTGGTATATGAAACGGTGAACCCAGTGTAAAATTCAAGCTTGTATTTATCCTCTACTGGATTCCTACTCTAGATTTAATTATCATTTTCTTACTGTCCTGTATAACTTTATTAACATTACCATCCCTACGTCTGCAAACAACAACCCCCCAAACAGGTTGAGTATACGACCCCCCATCTTTTAAACTAAAGTAGGATCCCCAATCAAGGGCCCTGCGAACTTCAATGGGAGATCTCCCTTGAGGTATAGATGCACCAGCGTACAACCCCGCATTGCAGCGGGGTGGCCGCACAGGTGTTTGAGAGCCTACCTGCAATATAACAACGCAAAATGTAAATGGCAGTACCGGCTAGTGGCCGACTATACATTATTCTAACATTTTAGAGATATTTGCAACTGAGCAATAGCAGAATTAGATTTATAGCAAGTTAGTGACAATTTAGCAATACCTGGCGGTGCCAGGCTACACGATTCAGTCATTATCACTAATTCTGACATCAGGTGATGCAGCCATAGCTGCTCTGGTCACTTTCTTCTGGCCCCCAACATTTTTTGCGTACTTCATGGATGATTTTGCGTCTTTAAAATGGTGCACTGAACCCTTGTGCATTATTTTTAGTTTTGCCGGGTACAGAAGAGCATGGGTTATCTCTGCTTATTTCAGGAGACGCTTAAGTGCCACAAATTCCCTCCTGGCTGCCTGGACCGCCAGGCTGAAGTCCGGGAACATGGAGATGTTGTTACCCTTGTAATCAACGATGCCTCGTTCTCTGGCTAGGCGCAAGACTGTGTCTCGATCCCAGTAGTTTAGTAACTGTGCCAAAATTGGTCTTGGTGTGGCACCAACCGGTGGGCTACGTCCTAGTGTCCAGTGGGCTCTCTCTACTATAAACATTCCAGAGAGTTCTGTGCCAAATAGGTCTCATAGCAAATGTTTCCATCTTGGAGATCGCCGTAGTTTCCGGAATGCCTATTATACGTAGATTGTTTCGGTGAGATCTCGCTTCAAGATCATCATTCTTGACTCTGATTACATTAAGTAGTTTGTCCATGGAAAGCAGCTGTTCCTTGGCTTCAAGTTGGAATTTGTGCACTTCCATTGCGTGAGTGTCTGATAGGTCTAATTGGGTCTAATGGGAGTCTACTTGTTTCTTGACCTGATCCATTTCCGAGGTAAGAAGATCGAGTTTATTGTCCATTGTTTTTAGGCTAGACTTCATGTCTAAAAGTAGGGATCTAAGGTCCTTGTTTCCACCCACTGCCTCATTCTGAGCACCCTGGTCAGTTTCCGCATCTGTATCCGCATCCAACTGGCGAGTGAGTCTTTTATTTTCAAAGGCTAGCTTTGTTTGCTTGGTATCATGTTTTCTCATGGCGCCAGGATTTTGTAATTCAATTCCCCAATCAGAAAGTCAAAGGAGGAAGGGGAGCAGATCTCAGGCATGTCCACATTGGGCTTAGGACTTCGTGTCGCTCAATTCTGCCTCCTCTCCAGCCCAATATGACTTGACAATTCCTTTACGGGCCCCTGCAGGCAGATCTTGATTTAGGGCCTTCTGTAATACGTCACTACTTGTTTCTTTGTTGGCAGTGTTGATGTTTTAAATCCACACTTTGGGTCTATATGACACGTCCTGCTCCCAGCCCCAATATTCACTCCTGTATCTCCACACGCCCGGCGGGGGCAACAGAGTAGCAGTCTATGCACTTCCCCTAGGCGGCACACCCAACAGTCACAATGATCCCGCCCGAGGGGACAACAGCAGCGATTACCGACGGTGAGAGCAGCCTCCTGCCTGGGACGCAGGACGCATGCAGTGCAGCAGCAGTCAAATGCAGTGACTGCTGCGAGCGCGCATCGTCGGTGGAATTCAGTCCCAGGACCTCACTGGCACTCTCAGCAGCTCCTTACTGGACCTCTGATGCAATCTTCGGCTTATTCAGCGCACACAGGTAGGCACCCAGTCCGCATCAGCATTTGGCGAAATCAGGTCGCTACCGCCAGGGCTCTCCGCAGGAGTCACCTCACGTCCCCGGGCAGGCCACGTGCCTCCCCAGGGCTCTGCCAGGGTCAGTCAGTTGTTTAGCGGCCAAATTTCAGCAGCAGTCTCCACTCTCCCTTCAGAGGCTCACTCTGCAGACTCAACGTTCCTGCCCGGCGGGGGACCACAGCAGGGCTCGCCGACATTGGGAGCAGCCTTTGTCTGCCACCAAGAAATGTTCACTTATGTAATTGTGTTTATTGATGAAAAAGTGTAATAATATGTTTTAATATTCTATATTTTCATTTTAAAGTGTATTATGAAATGTTTTTTAATATGTCATTAAATGCATCTTTTTAAGTTTAGTAAGTGTTATTTGGGTTTTACATTGTTGCACTCTGTTTCTTGGAAATAAAATTGCACCAGAGGGGCGCATATATATCGATAGATTACATACTTCTTGACCATATTGCCTAGGGATATATACTCTACTTGCATAGTACCCTGCCCTAGGAATTGTACATTTATTGGACAGGGGGCCCTTGTTATTTTTTATGAACATGCAGAGCAACAGCAGTCAAATGCGGAGTCCGCGGTTAACACGCACAGTCTGGTGGAAAACGGTCCCAGGACCTCTTTGGCACTCTCAGCCGTTCCTTACCGGACTTCCGATGCAGTCTGCAGCCTATTAAACGCACACAGGTAGGTGCCTAGTCCTCATCGGCATTTGGCGATATTAGGCCTCTATCTCTGGGTCTCTCCGCAGCAGTCACTGCTCGTTCTCAGGTAGGCCACACGCCACCCCTGGGCTCCGGCAGGGCCAGTTAGTTGTTAAGCGGCCTTATTTCAATAACAGTTGCAGCTGTCACGGGTGAGCACTCGCCTGCGCCCACCCAGTCATCTTTACAACAGGATATTCATGCCCCGCCTTGGCGTCATAGCGGCAACGCATCTGCCTATTTCTTCTGAGTACGTAGGCCGGTCGGGGGTTGCGCTCTGATTACAGACAATTGTGCAGTTGCTCCTCAATTATACGTGCCGCAGCCGGTTCCGGCCTTTGTTGCTGATGTAAGCTTTACATCCAGGGCAGTTTTAGGCTCCCAGTTTATTAGCATTGTGAAGAATTATTTTGCGGCCAGCAGAGACTCTCAAAGAGCGTCCATCTTGCTGCTCGGCCGGCCACGCCCCCAAGCCTTTGTCTACCTTAATTACACTTCAGTGCAGAGCCGCCACACCTCTTTGTGCCTCTATTGTGAGCAATCCAGTCTGGAGACTGCCCTACTGTGAGGGGCATCACTACACAAATGCTGGTTCTGAAGCGCAGCCTGGAAGACATTTGAAATGTAAATGTAGTGAAATTTCCCTTTCCTTATCAGGAAAAGTAGCTGCCACAGTCCCCCTGTTTTTGCAGGTATGGGCAATTTTAATGGCAGGAAAATAATTGTGAATTTGCTTCGATGGCATGTAGGTGTGTGTTTGTACAGCATCCTGTGTGAAAGTACGTCTGTACTTCTATTGTTTCTTACAATTTAGCCGCTGGATGGAACCCTCCCACTGCAGTGCGTGTCCTACCTGTCGCTGACAATTCCATTTGCAGTCATGAAGGCAGCCATCCTGAATCTCATTAGGAGGGGCAGTCTGCGTCTGCCCATCCTCGTCTCCCGCCTGACCTGTAGTGGAGTTACAGCCTTCAATTCCCCAGAGAGTCTCCTTTTAATCCTACCTCAAAAATCTGAAACTATGTGTATGTTCCGATCTTTCACTTGGGAAACTAGACATCAACACAAAGGCCCTTTTGCTAAAAATAGCTCAAAGCAGAACATTTACAGAATCAGATGAATACATTGTATTAGCACAAACACCCGTGCCATTTGCAGTGGCTACTTTTCTGAAGCCTTCTTAGATCAGGAGGCATGTCATTGGGTTGCGGATTGGGTGCCCAAACCCATGTCCAATCTACAGTTTCAGGACTAATCCCAAAAAGCCAAGTAAGCTTCGGAAGCCAATGAACTGACTAGATTTGAAATTGATGACAATAAAACCTTCTGTGTTCAGTGCCTCAAGGCCATAAAACATCTTGCAAGCGCTGCGGCTACCCACCATTTATTATCTCCAGTATCCTATAATCTCTGCTCTTCTGAAGTGATAGAACGTGACCTGTTTTGTCATACTAAAACGTTTTGCTAAGGCACCAAAGACCATTCAGTCTGTAATGTGCGCTGAATGTAAATGAGCTTCACTATCTCAAATGCACCATTATTATGAGCCCCATGAACCCTCTTAACTTGCACAGTTTGGTGGGGGAGGGGTGAAGTTAGACACTGGACACTGCAGACTGGAGCCTCAGCTGTCGGTGTCTTATGGGAGATGAGCAGGCTCTGCATTCTTAGACAGTCTGAATGAAGTTGGAAGTAAGAAATGTTTCCTGGGCATGAACAAAGTATGGATGTCTGTGGTGCCATCACCAATTTTTTACTAAGGACTCCAAGAAACAAATAACAAAAACGGGTCTTTCTGGGAAGGTCCTTGTGTAGCCTATGGGAAAGAATTTTACAACCCCACTTACCTGCCTCTGAAAGACTCCAGTGGGATGCACTGTTCTTAAAGGAGTTCCCTTCTTTATCTTTTTGCATGTTGACTTGTAACATGCAGTTGTCTATGTGTTAACAAAGGTGGAGCACAGAAAAGAAAAGCGATAAATGTCCTACCTTACAGCATAAGATCCTTCTCTTTGTATCTGGAGGCAGAAGCTTCTGCCTGTAGACTATCTGGGGTAACAGCATGAGATGAGGCACCGTTCTCAATCAGAGACTATTTCCAAAAATGTTGTTTCTCCGTCCCCAGGCCGTGTGCTCCCTCACAGTATGGGTCTGCAAGAGAGGCTGTGCTGGGTCCCTAGCTACACTGCCAATCACCGTTGTGCGTCAGTGCAATGAAGGTAATATGAAGCCTCATTTTGTGAGAGAGAAAGGAATTCATGGGCACACACAGTAACAACTTACTTGGGAGGAAAAAAAAAATGGCTAGCACAGATAAAACTTCCTTTGGGAGAAAGGATTACAAGCAAAGCACGCACACTGATGCCATTCACGGGAGAGAAAGGAGTATATTCATATGCACAGCAAACAGCCTACATGGAAGAATAAAAGGGGTGCATACACGTACAGTAGCCACCCACATGGGCCGCATCTAGCCAGTGTACTTGTTATAAAAAAAACAGCGGAGATGGTGGCCTCTGGGGCACAAAGGAGCCTTAGGAGGAGGCCCCCATTTGCCCCCCTCCTTTTAATTTTGCATTGCCACTAACTACCAGGAACTGGCCTGCCCGGAGCGCTATCCTGTTAATTCATGAATCTATCACAAGTTTCACTGCAAAAATGTAAAGAAATGAAGTTATTTATTCCTGACGGGCCCCAGCATCAGACCTAGGGTATATGGGTATTCCTACCCAGCCCCTTCTCTTTTTGTAAGCTCTTTGCTTGGGACTTGGCTAATTACGAGTCCTAAGATGGCTGCCAGCACTTTCTGATGGAAGTGGTGGCACCCAATCAGATCTCTTCACGAGATAGGGGGATTCGCTGAGCGGTCGCTTCCCTAGAGATACAAATTTGGTTTCCTTTCAATTAATCTACTGAACAGATTTACACAAAAAAACAAAAAGGCCCCTTATTGACCAAGAGATACCTTTCTGCCAAAGTTGGTGTAATTCCGTTCAGTGGTTTGGGTTGTAGTCGTGGTCAAAATACCTATTGGAATTAACATGTGAAGTGCACTTTTGTGACCCCTACTTTCTCTCAGCCTCCGCTTGACAGATCACCCCCAAACTTACCATACCCAACGAGAATCACTGGTGGACTTTAAAAACAAATCGTGAATATTCATCAAATGGCACTAAATATATAGGCAAGTCAAAAAGTGCTTTTCTTATGGAAACTAAGGGTCTCATTTTGAGTTTGACTGTAAGGGAACTGCCATTGAACCCGGAAACCCCGCTACCTAGTTGGCGGTCTGACCCCATATTAAGATGTTGGCGGTTTGTAGAACGAAGGACTGCCAGAGCACTGCTGCCACCACCAGCCATTCATCGTCTGCCTTGCCGGCGGTAGGGTGAAAGCAGCTGTTAGAGGGTGGTTTTGACAAGCTCACCACCATCGGAATTACGAGTTGGTTTTCTGTTGAGCCGACCATGGCAGGAAGACTGCCTGCTTTGAGTTGGCAGAATCGAAGGAATTGGGGTGCATACTCACCCATTTCATTTTCTTCTCTTCAGTCTCCCACACGGCTCCCTTCCTCCAGGGCTCCCTTTCACAGCAGCATCTTCACCCCAAAGAAAATGACCCTGTTGGTGCCGAAGTCCAGGTAAGTCACTTTTTCAGTATGTATCCATTGACTGGACTGGGCACATATGATCCGGACCACAGCAATAGGAAAGTAGTGGTAGTAGGTATTTTTTCATATGTCATGCATTTGTGTACATTTAACACTTGTGCAACCAAAATATACCCAAATACATCAACACATATGAAAAAATATTCCCTGCCATCAAAAACACAGCTGCTGGCCCAGCAAGAACATCCTGATACGGCGGGCAGGAGACTGCAGCGGTGGCAGTATGGTGGTAAGACAGCCAAACTTATAATCAGGCTCTATGTCCTAACTATAACTACGTACGGATGACCCCCAGTCCCCCAGTAGGTAATACATATAAATACTATATATATATATATATATATATATATATATATATATATATATATATATATATATATTTATATATATATATATATATATATATATATATATATATATATATATATATATATATATATATATATATATATATATATATATATATATATTATCTACTAGGCGGTCGCCAGTAGATAGTTATAGTTAGGACCGTGTTTCCATAGGAAATCTGAAAATTCTATTTTGAATAACTTTGGCGCCGGTTGACGAATCCTCGCAAATTTTTCAAAATAGGTGGGGCGCTCCGCTCCGCTCCTACCCTGAAAGTCTCGGGGTGATTAGTCAAGCGGGGGCCGAGAAAAAAGGGGGGTCCCAAACGCGTTTTCCCCATGCATTTTTCCATAGGGACCTTTAGTCCAAGGTACAGCCCGAACGGCTGAACAGAATTACTTGAAATTTGGCAGAGAGGTAGTCCTCAGGTCAGGGATGTGTCTTTTGAATATCTGGAGTCAATCTGTTCAGTAGTTCCTGAGAGAATTTCAGTTAAATGTACATATATATCTATAGGCGCGCACCGTGCGCGCACCGTGCGCGCACAGTGACGGGCGCGAGCGCAATTCTGATTGGTTGTTAGATGTCAGTAAACATTCGAATCGGTCGAAATCAGGAAGTGTCGGCCGCCATTTTGTCTCTCGCAGTCTGAGGCAGTGAAAAACAAAGGTGGAGAACGTGAAAAGGGGGCAGGGTGGACAGTTCCTGACCCCCTAGCCTGTATCAGGGGGTCACTGAAGGACCCCCAAGGGTGAAAAAACCATTTATTTTTTTGACAAAAAGCGCGGGGTACGCGCACCGTGCGCGCACGGCACGCACAACGCATTGTGGGTGCTCGGTGCGCGAAGCGCACCGAGCGCCCACAGCGCACGCACAGTGCGCGAAGCGCACACGGTGAAAAACCTGAAAAAAAAATAATAATAATAAATACATAACTTAGCATTTAAAAAACCGTACAAATTCACTTAAAAAACCATAGGTTTCACACACGTTATAGTTAGGAATTAGCATTTAAAAAACCTTGCAAATTCACTTAAAAAACCATAGGTTTCACACATGTTATAGTTAGCTGGACATTTCCCTCGTAAAAAAACAATGAAATTCCCCCGTTATAGTTAGTGCAGGCAACTATAACTCACGCGACCGCAATCCTCTGCTGATGACGTCAGATATTACATCACTGATTACATATGTGTCTTTCTGAAAAATAAATATTTGTAATATATGTATAGCTAAAGATTAATGGAAGAAGACATGGGTAAATAGGTGTCTAAATACAGTGATGTAATATCTGACGTCATCAGCAGAGGATTGTGGTCGCGTGAGTTATAGTTGCCTGCACTAACTATAACGGGGGAATTTCATTGATTTTTTACGAGGGAAATGTCCAGCTAACTATAACATGTGTGAAACCTATGGTATTTTAAGTGAATATATATATATTTATATATAGTACCTACTGGCAGTCACCAGTAGGTAGTTTTAATTAGGACCTTGTTGCTATTCAAAAAGCTTTTTTTTTTCCCAAATTACTTTTGCGTCGTTTCACGAAGCTTTGCGAATTTTTCAAAACTAGTGTAGCGTTCCGGTCAGCTCCTGTCTTGAACGTTTTGGGGTGATTCTTCTGTGGAAATGTGGATTTTCCTGATCAGTTATGTCCCCTATCTTGGACCCCAACGGTTCTATGTGCATGTCACAAGTACATGTATGTTCCCTCCAGTTCCAGTTTCCAAACGCAAACATATGTGCGTCCACCGTCAACATGTTCTCTGTCAGATCCGCCATCAATGGGCTGGATATTCGATTCCTAAGTATTAAAGGCCACCGACTTTATATGGCTAAGTTACTCCATTTTTACAGTTCAGGCGAGTAGGCCCGATTCTGTCCTTAAAGCCTTCCCTGCTCTCTGTCTCTGACAGCTTCAGCTTGAGCTCGCATCTGTATCCATGAACTTTGTCCTACTCCCTGTGCAGCTAACGGTGCCTGCCTCGGCCAGTTTTGCCTGCCTGCCAAGAAGCTGTATTTCACCTTCGAATTATCTACTTTGCTCTTCAGCCGATGCATTCCTGTCCAGTGATTTAGGTAAACATTTCCTTTAGCTCACAAGCAAAGGACTCGGCCTTTCCGTCCTCCTGCAAGTAATTCATAGCCCTGTTGCCATGGAAAGTTGTCTGCCCCTCGCATCTCATATAGACACTTAGACGCTTGTACACGCACACACAGTCAGTATAGAATAGATTCTGTCCGAGAGTCTTTTCTTGTGGATAACATAGTTCTCTAAACATAGGATGTTAGATATGATTTGGGATTAGGTTGACTTGACCCCCCAGACTTCTCGTCTCCACATGTAGAGCTAAATGTCAAGTCCCCTTCACCCCCTAGTTGCACGTCAATCACACGTCATGCTGCTGCGCGCGCATCTATGTTAAGTATTATCTTATAGATCCACCTATGCATGATAATCAGAGCCAATCATGTTTCTTTCTGCTCCTTATTACGCCTAGTTTCGATTACGTACCACTATGTCATTTCTCTTATCAATTGTCACGCCTTTTGCATTCATTTCATTGTAATGTATGACCTATAAAAGTTACTTCTTGTCAATAAAGTATTGTACTTCACTTCCTGAACCCTCGTGGTGACGGAACCTGAAGGCCGCCACTCGAGTCGGCCATTTTGGAATAAAGCCCATTCAGAAAATCTCTTATACCACGGATTCTGCCTCTTGTTATTCTGAGCTATTTTACTTTATTTTAGATTCCGTATGAAATTCAGTCAAGGTAAAAAGAATATTTACCACATAATGGCGCCCGAATAGGGACACTTTCTCATCTCACGCGCCGGCGGTGCGTTGCAGGCCCGGTCTCCTGCCACAGCTGGACGGACCATAAACGCGTACCAGCAGGATTTCCTGTAAGCTCCCTCCGGTCAAGCGGGGGCGACTGAGGCTGCGATCAACCCAGACGAGGCGGTGAGAAGTGCGAAGTATCCCGACCAGAGCCTAGCTGAGAGAGCAAGATCCGAGGTATACAGAGGCCCACCAGGTTTTCGAAATCCCGATGTCCAGAGGGTCCGCTGTCCGCAGTCATCGAGTCCCGTTCATTCTCTGAGGCCTTCCGTTTCAAGGAGCTACTCGGTGAGTACCATCGCCGGGGAGGCGTGTTGACAGCACATAGGTTGTGCCGGTCAAGACGGATTTGGGTACACAAATCCGGTCTGCACTGTTTAGCAGTGTATATGTACTGTTTAGCAGTATATCAAGTATTCCGAAGTATTCAGTTATTGTCAAGAATTCAGCTTGGTGATTAGTTATGCAGACTGTCATCATCGTCGGTCATTTTTAAAATGTTTAATGTTTAAATGTTTAAAGTGTTCAAATGTCTTGCATATTGTGGTATGAATGATTGTTCATTGTTCACCGTTCATTATTGTGTTTTTCGTATTAAGTGAATTCAAGAGTAAGTATCAGATCAGTTGTCAAGATGCCGCTCTTCTCGAAGTTAAGACAGATTACTACCAGAAAAGGGGTGCTCGAAGAAGCAGTTCCTATTCCTCCTAGGGACACCCCAGGGCATTTTATGTATCACAAGCATGGCTTAGATGCCATATTGTTTCTTGATCTATGGGTAGATTATACCAAGGGATTGCCGGAAAGTCAAAGGTGGCCCGCAGCGGGAACCTGGGATGCAGAGTGCATCATGAAAGTGGAGGAAGAGTTATGGAAAAGAAAAGTCAGACAGTCACAGAAAGACGCTGTTGAGTTATGGCGTAAAGAATCTCATAGACGTACAGAAAAAGCACGTAGACAAGAAGAGAGGAGTAAAGAGAGTTCAAAGGAAGTTCAAGAAAATATATTAATTGAGGAAGGTATCCGAGTGAAATCAGAACAAGTAGATAGACAAAGAAACGCTCTTATGAGTGGTATGTATTCCCTCCTAGCCGAAGGACTACCTAAGGCTGTTCCAGAGATGCCAAAAGACTTGCCACCCCCATTATTTCCAATTAAGGTACATCCAAAAGGGCATCCCAGAACCGCAGAAGATGTTTTTCTTTCCTCATATCTAGATGACGCAGCTCCCGAGTATGCTAACCCCACACCACATAGACCGTCTGGCGGAGGGGTTCAACGTCAGGATCAGGTATCTGTCCCCGTGCAACAGCAAGTCCCGACACGAGCTCCGGCAAGCACATCTGTTTCCGCATCTGTCCCCGCAATCGATTCTACAGTGGTATCGACACCTATAGTTGCTGTATCACGTTCGACGAATCCATTCACACCCGACGCCCCTGAAAGGGCCACGGGAGGTACAAGCAATACTTTTACGCCACCTAGAATAAATAAACTTGTTTTTCAAGAATCAGCGCATTCACGTACACCCAAATTCGTAAGTGAACGTACGCTTAAGGAACTCCTTATAGATTGTAGATATGACCCGGTGGTCGGTAAAGAGGACGAAATGGTCCTGGCATCATTACGCATCAGACGAGCTGCAGAGTATTTAGCGAGGTTACCAGGAATGACTACGCATCTAGATAACATATATCATTTTGTCCAAACAGGGCGAGACCCAGAATGTATTAACAGAGCTATGGAATTCCAGAAAGTAGAGATACAGGGGGAACTGTTACGTTTCCTCATAAACTGCGTGATCAGAAATCAAGACCGTCCGGGGGTAGACCCGAATACAATGCTTATTCTTACAAGATGGAGCCAGAATATATCAGAAGGGAGACACGATAAGAAAAACTGTATAATAGCCATGTGCCGAAAAATCCGTAGGGAAATAGAACGTATTCGCGAAGAAAGATTGGAAACAGACGAGTTCGAGCAAGATGAAGTCTCCGAATCAGGGAATTCCGCAAGACAGTCAGAAACCATAGCATACGTAGGCAGAGGAAGATCCTGTGATAATACTAGATGCTTTTCTGATCCCATACACTCTGTATGTCCAAATAATAGCAGAACGTATCCGACGCCTGTAATAAATTTAAAGTCTCCTGAACATTTGTTCCAAGCCGCAGATAAACTACTACGAGAACGAAGGGGTTACCACCTCCTCGATTCCATGGATGAGCAAGAATTGGCCAGATCAGCCGTTCACTGGATTGACAGTCCTGAAAAATACGGTGATGAGACCGTAGCACACACGTTTTTTAACCTTAGTGCAGATGAACAACGTTTAGCTGGAATCTATATGATTCAGCAACTCCTTATACTATATAAGAGCCAACATGCTGACCCTGGTCCTCTACCTGATATATTAACGGAACTACTCACGAACAGATGGAGAGGTTCTAGTAACAAGTTAATTAAGGAAATATTAGTGTCACGTAAACAGTATGTCCTTTTTGTAAGTCCGGATTCTTTCCCGCTGCCCCGCAGAGAAAGAACGCCGTATTATATGGCTAGACAAAATCCCTTACGAGAAGTGCACCCAATAAAAGGCGAAGACAATGAGTTTCACCGTGTATTTGTATACACACCCATATCAAAAATTGAATTGTTAGAAATGAAGAAAGTAGTACCAAGTCATGACAAAGACCCAGCGGGTTTCCACCGAGAAATTAAGGACATGTTGCTGATGGGAGAGTATACCTATCCTGATATTATGACGATATTAAAGGTGCTCTTACCTGCTGGCATTTATGAAAAACTGAAAGAAAAAGAGTGGGAAGTGGGAGACCAAAAGATAGATTGGACAGCATTAGAAACGGAAGAAAAGGCCCGAGCTGCAGGTTCAGGGCTCGGGGATAAAGTCAAAGCATTACCAGGTTTACTAGTACAAGTACTGCCACGTTTATTAACTACGAAAAAGGAAGATTGGGGTGCAATCACGGCCTGTAAACAAAAGCATGATGAAGACACAAGTGACTATTATGCCCGATTTGAAAAATGTTTTGGAATAAATAGTGGTATAAAAACAAGTAGTGAGTCGTATCCACATTTATTTGTGACAAAATTAGTAGAAAATGCTTTACCTCCAGTAAAGAATAGAATATTGAAATTCGAGAGTACCTGGCAAAGTAACACTCCGTCACAAATGCTACAAATGTTACAGTATCATCACAATAGAATTAGAGATGAACAAGAACACGAACAAAGACGTATGAAAGATACAAAAATGAAAATGCTAGTGTCTCAGACAGTACCGGCTGAAGGACATAAAAAGGGTATGACACAGTCCGATTCAGCAGGACCGGTAAAAGGGACATGCAATTATTGCAAAAAGCCAGGTCATTACGTACACGATTGTCCAGTTTTAAAACACAATATCGCCATAGGTAAAACACAAGAAAGATCACGGCCACTCAGACAAGATCAGAATGAACAAGGAGCTATGCCACATTCCCAGGCCATGCCAGCCGCACAACAGCCAATACAGTTTGTGCCAGCTGCACCACCGTTGCCTGTTACTGCCACACAAACCACAACACGACAAATGTATCAGACTGCACAGTATGAATATCCTGAGTATCAGCGTTACGCATGAACCAGCCTAGAGAGGGAAGTTGACTTACCGCTTATCGAGATTCCTGTAGATCAAGAAGGACCTTATGTACATAGTGAATTATTAGGTCAAGATAGAAAATTCTTACTCGATACAGGGGCAAGTCGAACAACTATAAAACGTAGTGAAGTTCCAGGGGCACCCCTCTCAGGCTCTCAAAATGTTTCCCTTGGTTTTTCAGGAAAACCTATTGTTAATGAAGTATCACAGCCTCTTCCACTTACGATAGGACCTTTGACACGAACTACAGATTTATTGCTTACTAAATCATGCCCAGAAAATCTGTTAGGAATTAAAACTCTGAAAGCCCTAGGAGCCATAATATGTTGTTCTCCGGGAGGAATAAGGTTGTTTTTACGTGATTTTAAAGGTCACTATGTGTCTAGAGACATGGATCCCCGACTACAGACTTTACCAGCACATCTATGGGCACAAGGCCCTACTGATGTTGGTTGCATGAACATTACACCATACCGAGTTACACTCAAGGCAGGAGTGGTATTACCACGAATGCGACAATACAAGTTACCGCAAGATGCTGTAGTGGCTTTGTTGGAAATCATTGATGAGCTAATTGCCCAAGGAGTAGTTGTAGAAACAGACTCCAATGTATGTAATTCACCGATAATTCCGATTCTTAAACGAACTGATCCTACTGCTCCGCCAGTATACCGATTGGTTATTGATTTGCGTGAACTAAACAAGTGCATTGTGCCACAATTTCCTGTGGTCCCCGATATATCATCATTATTGACAGCAATTGATTCCGAAGCAACATTCTTTACTGTAATTGATCTCAAGAATGCCTTTTTCAGCGTCCCAATAGATCCGGAAAGCCAATATTTGTTCGGATTCAGTTTAAATGGGCGCAGTTTTAAATTCTCACGCGCTCCCCAAGGATTCACAGAAAGCCCCAGCATCTACAGCCAAGCACTGAAACGAGAACTTGACAGTATCCACATGCCAGTCAATACTGCACTGCTTCAATATGTCGATGATCTGCTGATCACCGCGAGAAGCGAACCTGAATGTGAAAAGGCTTCTCTGACAGTTTTACATTTTCTAGCCGACAAGGGGCACAAGGTGTCTCCTTCTAAGCTGCAATTCTGTGTCCAGCGAGTTATTTATCTTGGTCACTCGCTGTCCAAGGAGGGAAGGCAGCTTACACCAGATCGCATCCAGTTAATTGCTAACATGTCAATACCCCAGACACAAAAGGAGGTGCGGGCTTTCATAGGCCTCACTTCATATTGTAGGCAGTGGATCCCTCAGTACGCATTTCTAGCAAAACCACTCATTCAGTTAACCACACAGGAGGCAGCCACATCGACTGTTCTCCCTTGGACTCAGGAACATACACAAGCTTTTGAAAGCTTAAAGAAAGCTTTATGTCAAGCACCTGTTTTAGCAACACCATGTTATAGCAAACATTTTACACTCTTTGTTACAGAACGCGAAGGTACTGCTTTGTCAGTACTCACTCAGGATCAAGCAGGATCACGCAAGCCATGTGCTTATTTTTCCAGTACATTAGATCCCGTAGCTCAGGCTTTGCCCGCGTGCCTGAAATCAGTGGCGGCAACAGCTTTAGCAATCAGACAAAGCGATGCCATAGTGTTAGGACATCCATTGACAGTACAAGTACCACATGCAGTAGAAGTTCTTGTGAACCGAACACAAACACAACACTTGACCATAGCAAGACTTACCGGTTATGAACTGACATTGTTTCAGCCACACATAGAGATCCGACGGTGTAATACATTGAATCCTGCTACACTATTACCTGTAATTGGAACAGACCCACTAGCTCATGATTGTGTTGAAATTATTGAAATAAAGACGAAACCTAGACAAGACTTGACAGACGTTCCATTGTTAGATCCAGACCTGACGTTGTATGTAGACGGATCGTGCATGAGAGCAAGTACAGGAGACTTAGTGGCCGCGTATGCAGTCACAACAGACACTGAAGTTATTGAGACAAATTGTATAGATACTTTGTCAGCCCAAGCAGCAGAACTTATTGCTCTAACACAAGCCTGTATTCAAGCCACAAATAAGAAAGTTAATGTATACACTGACTCACGTTATGCATTCGGAGTTGTACACGACTTCGGCGTGCTGTGGCGAGAGAGAGGTTACTTAACCTCCCATGGTGCCCACATTCAGCACGGAACCCTCATTCATGCCTTGTTAGACGCAATACATCTACCAACTGCCATATCGATTATGAAATGTAAAGCACACACGAAGGTTACTGATATCATTTCTCAAGGCAATGATTTAGCTGACAGAACAGCTAAACAGACTGCTCAGAATCGCACATTAGACATGACAAAGCCAATAGTTCAGACACCAACACAGTGTATGACAATTAAGGATCCCGCACTTGACGTAATTGACATACAGACACATGCTACTGCAGAAGAATTAAAGAAATGGACTGAACTAGGAGGGATCCAGACAGATCAGGGATGGATGACGAAGGAGAAATCTGTATGGTTTCTTCCTGACTCTATGGTCCAAGCCATTATAGCTACAATTCACAGCCCAGCGCATTTAGGAGAGAAAGCTATGCTAGATAGCATTCAACACATTTGGTTCAACAAACATTTACGAGCAGCAGCTAAACAAAAAGTCCGTACCTGTATGATATGTTGTCAGTTCAACCCAGGAAAAAGTGTTCCCGTAGAACAGGGTGGATTTCAGACTCCTGATCATCCTTTTGAAGTGCTCCAAATGGATTATATCCAGATGGAACGATGTCGAGGATTCAAATATGTTCTGGTAGTTGTCTGCGCTCTCTCCCGATGGACTGAGGCGTACCCAGTATCAGATTACACGGCCCCGACTACTGCCAAACAGTTAGTTCGAGAATTCTTCCCGCGGTACGGTTTACCACGTGTTGTATATTCAGATAACGGCCAGCCTTTTTCATCCGAATTAATGAAACATGTCTCACTTTTGTTGGGATATCAGTGGAAATTCCACTGTGTCCGACACCCCGAGGCAGCAGGTCTCGTGGAACGACATAATCAAATTTTGAAAATCAGATTGTCTAAAATATGTAAGGAGAAAGGTGTTGACTGGATAGTAGCATTACCAGTTGCACTATTTTACATAAGAATGGTAGCACACTCTCGAACAGGGCTATCCCCGTATGAGGTGATCTTCGGAAGACCACCAAATATGTGGGGGACGCCTATACCACGTAAAATAACTGATGTTAATTGTAATATGCTGACAGATTACTTGGCTTCCTTGATGTCTGCACTACAATCTTGTCGTTCACAGGTAGCTGCAGCTTTTCCTGACAACACTGAGGTGAAACCCCATGACGTTGCTCCGGGGGATCTGGTGTTTGTAAGAAATTTTGATCGGAAGACCCAGTTGGAGCCCAGGTGGAAAGCACCGAAGCTAGTCCTGCTGACCACAAGAACAGCCGTGAAAGTTGAGGGCCGCAAGGGCTGGATACATTCCAGCCACATTAAGAAATTTCATGGACTATCCTCGGATATAGACATTGTGCCCTGCACTCCCTCACAGACTGATTCAAAACTTCCTTTTGTTGAACAGAATGACTCTCAGTGCTATAAATTAAAGCTTAGGCCCAAACAGTCGAGCAATTTGATTGTTTAAGTCCTCTCCAAGGTGAAGCGGTTGAATTGTCTCCGACATGTATCCCTTGGACCTGAGTAGAGAAAATACCCGGGAAATGCTGAAACGACAGGCGTATTGTAAATCACTGCGTAGCTACTGTATGAGGACATTAGTAATTTTGTTTTTATTGAGTGTTTTAATAATTATTACGAGTGTGATTTTGCACATATATCATCCTATTTCTAGACATATTTATAATGTTGCTGCTGAACATTCTTTTAGTGACCTACCGCCACATGAATTATCTTATAGACTTGCGCTGCGCAATAACACTTTCATTAGTATGTTACATCATTCCCATCAGACTAGTAATGCCACCAATTGTTGGGTGTGTGGCCGACTCCCTCCCTATCAGAATAACAAAGGAGTTCTGCCTTTCTTTCCACATCCGTTCACACACAATGGCTCCTGTGGAGCATGGTTTAGTTTACTAAATTCCATAGACCCAGACACAGCAGTTTATCAACAACATTGGATATGGGGAAATCTGAATCTAGTTTTATTCAAAGTCTGTCATCCTAATAAGGAGGGTCGCCCCAGTAGAACAGGAACTGATCTAGAAAATGAAGTGTATAAATTAGGTAATTTTACACCTAATCTTATGATTCTGAATGTCAAATCCGAAGTTGAACTAATTCTGCCCACTATGTCAGTATTTCCAGTTAAGGGTGAATTATGTGTAAGAAAAGTTGGTTCCATACATATGGGCCATAGCCAATGCGTTACTACAGTAGAATATAGTGATCAAGGTAAATCTTCATTTAGAGCTTCTCGCCATTCTTACTTTATATGTGGTCAGACGGCATATATGCGTCTGCCTCTAGATTGGGATGGTACCTGTTACATAGCATTCCTTCTGCCACCTGTTTTCCTAGCTCCCCCTGATTATTACCGGAATGTTCATTTAGTACACAATAGAGAGCGAAGAGATCTCCCAGTTGTCGATTATACTGAGACGGCATGGGACAAGTATGTAGATTTCAATAAAGGTATCTTTCCCTATATAGGTACAATATCAAATAGTAAGCTGATACGTAGACTAACCAAGACTCTCGAAGCTGTAGTAAACGAGACTATAGCTGCCCTAGGCAATCTGACAGAGGAACAATCAGTGATGAGAATTGTTGTTCTCCAGAATCGTCTTGTCCTTGACGTCATCCTGGCCGATAGGGGCGGAGCTTGCAGGGTCATCGGATCCAGCTGCTGCATATTCATACCAGAAAATTCGCCATCTGTATATAAAGCTATAACACGCCTTCATAAGATTGTGAGCCAGATACACGAAAATCCAGGCACTTGGACGTGGTCCGGGTGGTTTTGGAGTGTGATATCAGCCTGGGGATGGAGAGTTCTATCCTTCCTAGGTATTGGCCTTCTTATGCTCTTCAGTTGTTGTTTATGCCTGCAATGTGGACCAGCGATTTGTGGTCTGTGTGCCACATCATGCATTCCATATCAAGGTTCTCGTTCAAAATGCCGGAAGAAGAAGGAAGAAGAAATGATGCTCCATGAGCAAATCGATGGAATGATGAAGATTGATATCTCTTGAAGGGCAAGTAGGGGACAAGGAGGGAATGTGGAAATGTGGATTTTCCTGATCAGTTATGTCCCCTATCTTGGACCCCAACGGTTCTATGTGCATGTCACAAGTACATGTATGTTCCCTCCAGTTCCAGTTTCCAAACGCAAACATATGTGCGTCCACCGTCAACATGTTCTCTGTCAGATCCGCCATCAATGGGCTGGATATTCGATTCCTAAGTATTAAAGGCCACCGACTTTATATGGCTAAGTTACTCCATTTTTACAGTTCAGGCGAGTAGGCCCGATTCTGTCCTTAAAGCCTTCCCTGCTCTCTGTCTCTGACAGCTTCAGCTTGAGCTCGCATCTGTATCCATGAACTTTGTCCTACTCCCTGTGCAGCTAACGGTGCCTGCCTCGGCCAGTTTTGCCTGCCTGCCAAGAAGCTGTATTTCACCTTCGAATTATCTACTTTGCTCTTCAGCCGATGCATTCCTGTCCAGTGATTTAGGTAAACATTTCCTTTAGCTCACAAGCAAAGGACTCGGCCTTTCCGTCCTCCTGCAAGTAATTCATAGCCCTGTTGCCATGGAAAGTTGTCTGCCCCTCGCATCTCATATAGACACTTAGACGCTTGTACACGCACACACAGTCAGTATAGAATAGATTCTGTCCGAGAGTCTTTTCTTGTGGATAACATAGTTCTCTAAACATAGGATGTTAGATATGATTTGGGATTAGGTTGACTTGACCCCCCAGACTTCTCGTCTCCACATGTAGAGCTAAATGTCAAGTCCCCTTCACCCCCTAGTTGCACGTCAATCACACGTCATGCTGCTGCGCGCGCATCTATGTTAAGTATTATCTTATAGATCCACCTATGCATGATAATCAGAGCCAATCATGTTTCTTTCTGCTCCTTATTACGCCTAGTTTCGATTACGTACCACTATGTCATTTCTCTTATCAATTGTCACGCCTTTTGCATTCATTTCATTGTAATGTATGACCTATAAAAGTTACTTCTTGTCAATAAAGTATTGTACTTCACTTCCTGAACCCTCGTGGTGACGGAACCTGAAGGCCGCCACTCGAGTCGGCCATTTTGGAATAAAGCCCATTCAGAAAATCTCTTATACCACGGATTCTGCCTCTTGTTATTCTGAGCTATTTTACTTTATTTTAGATTCCGTATGAAATTCAGTCAAGGTAAAAAGAATATTTACCACACTTCAAGTGGGGGCCGAGAAAAAAGGGGGTCCCAAAACACGTTTTCCCCATGTAAATTTCCATAGGATACTTTAGACAAAGCTAGAGCCCAAACTGCTAAACAGAATTACACCAAATTTGGCGAAAAGTTAGTCCTTCGTTCAGAAAGAGCCCTTTTTGTTAAATGGTGTAGATCCGTTGAGTAGTTGCTGAAAAATTAAAGAAAGAAAACATTTATATATCTGAGCACCGTGGAGGGTTCACGAACCCTCCCAGGCACAAGCTTCTCTCTGATTGGCTGCTAACACTCCAAACCAGGAAGTAGACCTGAGTTACAAGAACACAGTGAAAAAGAAGTTAAAAAAGAAGAAAAGGAAGCAGGGTAGAAACACCCTGACCCCCTAGGCCTGCTCAGGCGGTCCCACAAGGACCCCTAGGGCCAAAAATATAGATTTGTTAAATAGTTTCGGCGGAATTGACGTTGGGGGTTGCGAATCCCACTAAACATTTTTTTTAAATGAAGTGCAGACTCCCGTGCTTCATTTTAATGAGGCCCCCAGGCGGGCCATGTCCCGGGGGCAATCCCAGAATGAAAAAGCAACCTCAGTATTTGGACCCTTGCAGAGCAAGCACAGTACTCAATAACTGCCAACTGATCAGTATAGCGAAGATGACCTGTGCGCAGTAGGATCCTGGGCTGCTTGTGGTAGACATTGAATGTGTTGAGCGGTTAGTGCATCACTAATGCTGTTGAAAGGTAGCTCACTCAAAACTGTGTTTCAACCCTGCTGCTTGGATGTAATAACAGTGAAAAAAGCACTTGAGTGCTGAGGAGGGACACCTGACAAATCCCGGGGATTAGCTGGTGTGTAGAGGGAGCATCAGAGAAGAACCTGTCTGTGTTGCCCTGCGGGTGGGAGCCCGCACAAAGCAGTGCTCGGCAGGGGCTCCTCCAAACACCAGTGAACCACTCCAGCCCCCGCCTCGTGCTAGCCATTGCCTCTCAGCGCTGAGGTATCGCGCCCTTCCACCAGCCAGGGAGGAGGTAGCGCACCAGCGCCAGAAACAAAGGCTGCGGTCCGAGATGGCTTCCCTGAGCCTCAGCTTCTTCTGCAAAAAGAGCATCAGCAGGAATGCGACAGTGGAGTGGAAGAACCTGATCACAGTGTGCAGGTAAATCCTGGGGCAGGGTTGGCTGCGGGGCGGCGGGCAGTGTGGGGCACACAGCTGTGGGTGGGCAGCAGAGGCTACCGTGACTGCTCGCAGCAGCGCTCCCTTCTTCTTCTCAGAAGCGCCCCTCTGTCTGGAGATGACTTCATGTTTGCGCCCTTCTATCTGTACAGATTGATGTGAACAGGCTTTACCATAACCCAGAGTCTGCAAGCAGTGTTGAGGGGTAATGTCACCCGAGCTTGCAAGCTTCTGGTGCTTGCCATGGCAGAATGTGCAGGGGCATGAGGGATGTGTAGAGGTATTATGAGTGTGAGTTGAAGGTGCATACAGAGTGAGGAGTATGAGGGACGTGTAGCGGCAGTGTGAGTGCTAGGGGCCGGTGCATGGAGTGTGAGCAGGTGTAGAGGCAGTGTGCGAGGGGCAGGTGCATGCAGTGTGAGGGAAGCGTAGAGGCAGTTTGTGGCAGGTGTGCGAGGGGCAGGTGCATGCAGTGTGAGGGAAACATAAAGGCTGTTTGTGGCAGGTGTGTGAGGGCAGTTGCATTCAGTGTGAGGGAGATGTAAAGGCAGTGTGAGCTGGTGTGCGAGGGCAGGTACATGCAGTATGAGGGAGATGTGGAGGCAGTGTGAGCAGGTGTGCCAGGGGCAGGTGCATGCAGTGTGAGGGAGGTGTAGAGGCAGTGTGAGCAGGTGTGCAATGGGCAGGTGCATGCAGTGTGAGGGAGGTGTAGAGGCAGTGTGAACAGGTGTGTGAGGGGCAGGTGCATGCAGTATGAGGGAGGTATAGAGGCAGTGTGTTTAAGGAGTTAGGGGCAGGTAGAGGCAGTACGAGGGTGTGTGACAAGGGTATACAGAGAGAAGCACGAGTAGAGGCAGTGTAGGTAGTGGTGCTTAGGGTATGTATGGAGATAATGTGGGAAAGTGTGTGGGACATCTGCAGAAACAGCAGTTGTGAGGAGCATGTGTAAATGTGTGTAAGAGACTGGAGTGTACAAAGGGCACAGCTTCCAGGAGCCTCCAGATCCTTCAGTGGCCCTCATTCAGCCAAGGCCAATGATTATCTGTGCGATATGGGAGACTAAGTGGGCCTTCTTCGCATTCTGCAGGGTTTGCTCTCATTGTGTGTTACTCTGCTGACAGTATGGAGTGTGAGATCTGAAATGCTCAGCATGCTCAAAGCAAGAGGGTGCATGTGTGAAGACTGCATATGTGTTAGGGGGCATGAGTGAAGACTGAATGTGTGTCAGGGGGGCATGTGTGAAGACTGCTGGTGTATCAGGGGGCATGTGTGAAGATTGCATGTGTCAGGGGGCATGCGTGAAGACTGCATGAGTGTCGGGGGCATGTGTAAAGACTGCATGTGTGTCAGGGGGCATGTGTAAAAACTGCCTGTGTGTCTGGAGGGCATGTTGAGAGACTGCATGTGTGTCTGGGGGCATGTCAAGAGACTGCATGTGTGTCTGGGGGGCATGTAGAGAGACTGCATGTGTATCAGGGGCAAGTGTGCAGAGAAAAACTTGTTGCGTATTGCAGTTGAGGTATTGTACAGTAATTTCTATTCCGGTACACATTGCATTTAGGAGTTTTCACAGCTAACGGCACTCCTCTGGTTTTTGTACAATAAACTTCGGCAGGCTTACTGATCGACATGTGGATTTTGGTTCTGTAAGAATCAACATCCGCACATTAGTATCTGGTAAGGGGACAAACGCGTAATTGAGAGGGATATGTCAGACCTGATACATATCAACCCAGCATTGTTGGATATTATTGAGTAGAATAAATATCAGCCCAGCCACCTGGCCAGGTGGAGTGAGGGGCATCTGAGGTGCACTTATGAAAACAGAAAAACTAGCGTACAATGGAATTTCTGCATTTGCAAGTTTGTTGCTTACAGGGTTTTCACTGTTTCTTGGTGATGCGCCTGCAGAAGTGTCCTCCACAGGCTGCGTTCCATTGTGGAAACGCATACATTTGCTGTGGTAGAAAGCAGGAGTATTTATTTTATTTTGTCCATTAGTTGACTGGAGTAGATACCTGTCCTAACAGAAGTTGTGTGCATAGTTGGAAATGCAGTGCCAAAGACCAGAACACAGCATTGCTCGGTAACTCAAAGAAATTGTGGTGATAGAAGCCAAGTGGGTGACCTCCAGATACATGCTCTACAAGACAAACAACGTAATAAGGGCATTCTGGCTAACCAATGAGCATTGTAGTATTCTCATATCCTTTAATGGGCCCCTAAAGAACTTTATGTGTGGGAGGTGTTGGTAGACGTGTTGACTAAGATTGTCATTAGGTATATATTTATGCAATGCAGTATTTGTGGGAAGAGGAGAGAGATTATTCTGGCATTATCATTCTTGAACCAGGTGGACATGATTTGAGTTTTTCAACTAAGTGAGGGAGGGGATGGATTGAAGCTAGAATAAATGTTTCAATGAAGTGGCAGAGAGCTTGAAATATATGAATTTAGGAGGAGCAAAGGGGGATTTGAGTAAGCAGGTAAAGGTTGGCAGAGTGTAATGGAAGGCATTGCCTCATAGATTGTGAGGGGTAGGATGGAGATGTACTGTTCATGGCTTGAGACACCAGGCTGGATTCTTTTTACTGTACCATGCAAGTGATTTGTCTGCCATCTGTCCACTTACTTGATGTTGGTGTGATGAGGATTGTGTGTGTCTTGGCAGACGTTGAAGATTCATGTTGAAATAATGTATAATTTGATTAGGGAGAAAAAAATGAATATGTGAAAATTCCACCAGTTGGGAATTGTGGTGGTCCAGCCTACTGGAGACCACTATATTTATCAGTAGCAAATTAGCATAAAAAAGGAGATATTGGAAAATGTTCTCGTTATTGAGCAGTGAAGGTATGACTCTGTTAAGGTTCTTGTAGAGAATGATGCCAGTCTCTATTTGACGTTAAGTTGTACTCCAAGGTTCCTGGATGTTGTCAAGATGTCAGTCAAGTGCATAGGAGGCTGATCTAGCTGGGAAGTAGAGGATCTTGGTGGAGTTGAGCACTAGGTAGGAGAGTGCTTTTTATGTAAAGTAGTAAAGACAAGGGCTTTATAGGAAGAAAAGCAGAAACATGTGGATATTTGTTGCCTATAGATGTGATATGAAACTAATTTCAGTAATGACTTAACCAAAGGAGAGATCGTTCATGGATGCCAGCTGGGTTATTGCTCCTGCTGCGGAGCGGAGGTGCTGATACAACCGCAGATTGGAATCCAGCCAACTTGCCATTCTGTGGTGGCCCACGAAGCACCAAAGTGCTTTAATGCTATCGTCAGCTCTCAGCCTTGAGATACCGTTCTGTTGGCGCTATATAAATGGTTTAAAAGTTAGTGGTTGTCTGCCACAGGATCAGTTTCTGACCTGGAAGTTGTGGAAAGTGCCCCAGGGCTGTGTTTTCTCGGCTCTTTCTAGCTAAGATGATGGATGGTGCCAGTGGGGGAGGGGGTGGCGCTGAAGATGCCTCCAGCCGCTGGAGTCATCAGGTAGCTAGCTGCAGGAGAGATAAGAAATGGAGCGACGTCCGCGCAGCGCACAAAGGCGGTGGATGAAGACTTTCCCCCGGGTACCCCGGTGGGAGGCGGGTGGGGGGAGGGAAGGTCAGTCGCTGGTGAGGGTGTGCAGTAGCTGTTCTGGGAGGTCTGGGCACAGCAGCATCCCTCCAGGCCAAGCTCCGGAGACAGTAGCTTCTCTTGGACCAGCTGCTGGTAATGGATGGATGGGCAGAGGGGAGGCGGTGTGGGAGGGGAAGATGAAAGAGGCTGGGCATGGGCAGGGGAAGGAAGTCGAGACACAGAGTACAAAGTGAAAGAGGGGAGAGGTAGGGGCGAGGGAGCTGAGAAGAGGAGGAACGTAGGAAGAAGTGTGTGCGCAGGGGGGTTGTTAAAATAGGGGTGGCGTTGAGAGAAGAGGAAAACACAAAGAAATCTAAAATTCAAAAACAAAATAAAAGGATTGTGGATGCTAGTACGCCTGTCTTTTAAATTATTGCCTCCTAAGAAATAAGGAGTCTAGGCTTTCAAAAACTCATCATGCTAGCACTCTGTTGCCCAACTTAGCGCTCATGCATTCATCCATCCGTTGACTCATTTGTGCATTCCCACCCTTATATAGCTACAGAAAGTTTCCAGACAGACTCCAACACTTATGCAAGATAAATTGAAAGAATAAACATAGGACAAACATGAGCTTTCAATAAATACAAATAAACCTATCTGCAGGTAGGCATCTTACAATGGTTTTGTGCATGGTGTTTGATAGTTTTGAAGTTCCTTCATGGCTGCCACCAGAGCTTTAAGAGGGCAGAGTAACTCTGAGTCTCAGACCTGGTAGTGGTTAAATGCTAACATAGAAATGGGTCCTCACTGGGGCCTTTAGGTATGCCCTTAACTTTACAGACAAAAACACTGATCGATTTCTGGGCAATTAATTTAAAACATGGTATTGTAATTGAAGTCAGCAACTTATTTCCCGTTTTTTAAATATTTTACATATTTTACTTTATTTGTTATTTTTTATGTTATGTTTCTGTAGTTTTTTGAAGCATAATACTCTGTATATTGTAAACCTTGAGCTGAGTTGCATCCGTATGTTTATAATGGACTACGATTGATAGTTTTGCAGTCGAGGCTGAGGAAAGTGAGAGTTCCTCACAGGGGCTGTAAATGGATGAAAAGGTGCTCACAATACATGGACATCCAATCCTTGGCCTCTCTGCAGAGAGCAAATACTATTAGTCACGTATGTCTGTTGCATAACTGTGATTCTTTGCAAACTTGTGTGAAGGAGATAAACAAAGGTCAAAATATGGGCAAATACAGTGCCTAGAGGTGAGTGGGGGCTATTTGTATGTGTGTGCTGGGATGGTAAAGTGATGGAGACTGAAGAAGTATACAGTCAGAGTAGAGTGAAAGGATGGTGTTGAAGAGGAAAGAGATAGGGTGTAAGATGTGCACATGGGGATTTCTAAAGATTTGAAGAGAAAAAGGGCACAAGTGTCTAACAGACTGCATATGAATGAGTTGTGAAAGGAAGATCAGTCAGACCCATAATTTCCAAGGCCACTCTCCTTTACGAAACTCCACCTCATTTTTCACCACATTTTAAGCCCTGGCCGCCACGAACCAATGTGTTGACCATCTTCGAATGGTAATACAGTGTAATTATGGATAATACCATACCATGACGGCCGCCTGGACTAAAGGCTGTGGCTTCGCAGGATGCGGTGCACTGCAGATTAAACAAATGGCAGGCAAGCAGCCTTCAGCGCTCTCTGGGGATCTATAGTGTGCTCTAAAGACAATTACAATAAAAGGGTGAGAAGGAAAGAAACCATTGGAAAAATTGGAAAACTGAACAACTGGCCCACCAGTCCTGTCGCTGAAGTGCTGTTATTTTCAAGTGGATGTGCCTATGATCAGAAAAGTGCTGGGACTCATTTGGTACCAAAGCCAGTGTCTGAAATCAGCGACCCATTTCCCCACACTGAATGGCATCATGGCTACAAACAGAGAACTTCAGCCATTGGCTCTCTTGCACTGGTTTTATGGCTCTGGAAGTGGCAGTATTTTTCTGATCTAATTTCTTTCCTTCTCCTATTTTCTAAATGTGTATTTATATACATCTCTCTCTCTCTCTCTTCTCTCTCTCTCTCTCTCTCTCTCTCTCTCTCTCTCTCTCTCTCTCTCTCTCTCTCTCTCTCTATATATATATATATATATTATTTATTTTTTTCACTAAAAAAAACATAGGTCTCAGGGAGGTTATAGTTAGAAATTAGCATTTAAATGACCTTTGAAATTCACTAAATAAACCATAGGTTTCAGGGATGTTATAGTTAGAAATTAGCATTTAAAAAACATTTGAAACTCACTGAAAAAACAATAGGTTTCAGGCACATTATAGTTAGAAATTAGCATTTAATAAACCTTAGAAATTCACTGAAAAAACCATAGGTTTCAGGGATGTTATAGTTAGTTGGACATTTTACTCGTACAAAACCAGAGAAATTTGTCCGTTATACTTAACAGAGGTAACTCGCGCCCAGCAAAGCACTGATGATGATGTCACATATTAAATCACTTATAACATGGTCATTGACATCACTGATGACATCACTGATGACATCATCCATGTGATAATCTGATGCACCTCCTCAAACCCTAATAAAATCTTTGATACACCCACTCCAAAATACAGACTACAATATCAAAACCATAGACACTCCAACACCAATAACTACATACCCACTCACTGATTCTTAGGTCTACATACCAATCTACTCACTCACCCATACAGTCACTCATACTTTCAGTCACTCATCAGTACAGGACTATCATATGCACTCATACACCTATATAGACACTCACACACTGCCAATCACCCATAGAGTTACTCAGACACCTAGTCAGTCATGCAAATAATTAATCACACTCCCATTTACTCACCTATACAGTTACACACACACCACCTCACATACTCAAACAGATATTAACACATACTTATGCTCTTATACAATTACTGATACAAGCACACATCCATACAGCCACTCTCACATTCACTCACTCTCACTTATAGTCATTTATATATTCCAACACTCACATATACTACCTTTCACATATGTAATTACTCACACATGTACCACTGAGACATTCATTTACTCACCAACACACCCATACACATACTCACCTACTCATACAGTCCATCACAGATGCACTCTTGAATCCATACACCCAGTTGATCACCCACTCACACATCTATGCACAGATTCACCCGCCACCCACACAAACACTCAGGCACCCATACATATACTTAGACAACCAATCAATTACCCATATAGACACTCATGTAGCTATTCACCAACCCATGCAGCCGCTTATACACCAACTGACAGACTGATACAGACATTTACACACTTTACTCACTAACCCATGCATTCAGTAACATACGCTTATACAATCAGTCATGCACCTACTAAATCATCCATCATTCAGACACTTATACACCCACTCATTCTTCAATACACCTTAGCATATATATATATATATATATATATATATATATATATATATATATATATATATATATATATATATATATATATATATATATATATATAAAACATATTTAAACTTTAAAGAAACACACATTCACTGGATTATGTCATCAGTGATGTCATATGTCATGGCATCAGTGATGTCATCAGTGATGTCACTGACCATGTCATGAGTGATGTAGTATGTGACGTCATCAGCAGTGAATTGCGGGGGTGTGAGTTATAGTTAGCTCTACTACCTATAATGGCCAAATTTCTTTGGTTTTGTATGAGTGAAATATCCAACTAACTATAACGTCCCTAAAACCTATGGCATTTCGATGGTACAACCACCTTGCTCACAAAGCGTAGACACCATTACAAAGTTACTTTATACTGCCATGGGTACCACGCACATAGGCACAGGTTGAAAAGAAATACTTCCATTTTCTTTGTTCTCCTATTAAATACAAAACAAAAATGCATAACTTATACACATATGCTACCTGTGCAATTACTGTATATTCCTTCCTTATAAAATTATCGAAATTGATTTTATACATTATATAAAATAGAAATTGAAATACATTTTACTAAAGACAGGATTTATGTCACACACACATATATATAGAGAGAGAGAGAGACAAAGAGAGAGAGATAATATATAGACATATAGATATAGATTCATATAGATATAGGGATAGATATATATTTTTGTCAAATTTGGTAGAATACCTTACAGCTGTTTTTCGATATCGCTTTAGAAAATTGAGATGGAGCTTCACTGATGTGCTCTTCTGACGGCCCAATGGAGTGAGAAATTTCTACAGTTTGGCAATTTGACTGCCCACCAGATTCAGAATCAAATGGACAGTTTTCACTGTCTCTAACCACCAAGTAAAGCTTGGTAATAAGTGGCAGTGACAACTGCAAAATGACCCCCATAGCATAGGAGACAACTCCCAACATGTGGTAGACAAAATTCTGCTTTGAGATTTCTTTTTTGAAAAAACTAAAACATGTAAAAAGTTTAATGAAGGGTAACATAATTTTAATACTGTAACAGGGACTGCTGCCATAGCAGTTCTTGACAATGTTAAGAAATGCCTGCTGGGCTGACGGACACCTCTAAACCTGGTGGGCAGAGGACCCTCGCCATGGTAGGTGCAATGTAGTCTGTTATACCAATGGATTCACCTCTGTCCGCAAAATTCTGGCCCTTTGTGGAAGTGACTCTGTTCATCATTTCACTTATAAACAGAATAAAAATAATGTAATTAAAATAATATGTTGTGCATCTAAACAAGATTGATGTCAAGTACTGCATCATCCAGTGGCCTTTTCAAATGAGTGAGGTCTCTTGTAGCACATGAATACACACTCATTGGACAAGAGCTCAAGAGATCCTCACTCTAGTTGTGGACTGACTATCCAGTAGAAGGGCCATTTTTTAGAGTTTGTGATGCAGCGCTGTGCAGCTAATCACCTTGCTGCGCCACACCAGAGGTAAAGGGTGGAAACGCACAGTATTCATCCAATACAGCGCAATTCTATCCTAACCCATTGTACTGGTGCTGTTTTGTCTGCCAAGCGCCAATGCTGGCACCTTTCCACCATGGTGCTAGGGTGCCTTTGTTGCATGCAGAGGAGTTTTTGTGCACCTACCTACACACAAACAATCCTGAGAGTTTTTTCATCAACAGAATTACACCGAGTTTGGAAGGAAGGTAGATTTTGATTCACAGATCATGCTTTCAGTTATCCGGTGTAAGTCTGTTAAGTAGTTGTTGTGAAAATTAAGGAAATTCTAATTTGTTTATCAGTGATTGCGACTAATTCACGACAATTTCATGATTAATCACAAATCCTTAAGCCAACAGTCGAGGATCCAATCACAGACCCACTCAAAACTCGTACACCCATTCAAAGAGCCACTGAGTCATTTATTAATCCTCTGACAGACCTACTCAAACACTCGCAAGTCTAGTTACAGACCCACTCTGAGACTGACGCTCCCACTCACAAATGTGCTCAGACACTCATGAATCCACTTGCAGATCCTCTGAGACACTTATAAACCCAGTTCAGATCCACTCAGACACTCATGCACCCATTTTTCCGTCCAGTGGTTCGAGCTGCAGGCATGTCTTAAGACTCAATGGGAATTAACATGGGAAACATACTTTTCGGAACCTTCCTTTTTCTCAGCCCCTGCTTGATGAAACGCCCCAAGAAATAAGAATAATAAAGTGTGGTCTAATAGAGTACATCAATTGCTCCTCTATGTTTAATACTGAATACTTTCAGATTCTTGGTCTCTTAATCAGTGAGATTTAAAGTATGAAAGAGAAAAATGTCAGAATTCAAGGTTTGTTAAGGCCTGTTGAGATGCTGGATAGGGGAAAGGGTGCTAATGGTGCTTTGGTGAACCTCTCACAAAGTACATACAGAAAGGAAGAGGACCAAAGAGTATCATGTTTAATGAAAGAGCAGCAACAGTGTAATGATATGTTATGCTGCAAGGAATAGGTCTGTGTGTCCCACTTTGGGAACTGCTTCTCTGATGGGAATACATTTTGAAAGCCACACTTCATATGAAAATAATTCTTCAAGTGAAGTGTAAGGAAAACAAAGATTGTGTCTGTTTTATAATAGATTTACCAAGTAAGGATTTCTATCAATGACCCTGATCTCTTAATATTTCCATTTGCAGGGTGGTCACAGTGGAGGCTTCTTGGTAAAATAAACGTTTCTTTTAACCATATTTCCAAAATTATCTATGTCTGTGAAGTGACATTGATTCTAACTTGTTCCTTTACTTTTCCTTCTGCAGAGCTTATGAGTGCCGGTAAAAAACCTTTATTTTACTATGTGTATTACAATGCACTGTTTAAGGTAGCATCCATTTTCACTGGTTTAAATCCAGAACTGGAGCGGGTATTGTTTTCACTTTGCTGAGCTCTGTTCACAGTACCACTTGATTGAAGAAAAACACATTTCAATACAGCCTGTATGAATTAATGTCACTGGATCCATGGATGTGATGTGACACAGTTCTGGACTTTAACAATTCAGAGCAAGAAGCAATCCCCTCACCCAATCCACAATAATCTACATTTAGTGTAAACTTTGTGGTCTCCTTGAAGATTACTCCAAACTTACTTTAGATGCATTTCCCAAGCACATGCTAATATTGAGGTGATATGTTCATAGTGTTGAGTATTGTTTTTAATCTGCAATGAGCTTCGCTGTTACTAGTGGTTTTATTCACCTTGAATATAAACACTGCTTCCACATTTACAAAGTCATACCTTCATTATATTGAACTGGTTGCACCCAATGTGTATGTACCATTGAATTTGTATAGATACTTTTTATATTCTAAGAATTCTTTGCCACGGAAAAAAAGATTACAGCCCTTTTCAGCCATGTGGCTCAGTGCACAGATGTTCTAAGGTGGAGCCAGAAAATATATGTGCCACTGTAGAATATTTGTGTGGACAACAGCAGGTGTTGATGAAACATCAGTCTGTGGAACTAATTAGGAGTAATATGGTACTGGAATGGATTTAGCACATGGTAAATTCACGTCATAGCACCATTACAAAGTAGTAAAATCAGTTTAGATCCATGGCATGGGTAATAACGATTTGAGGGCAATTTGTTTAGTTATAACATCATATGGAAGTCGCAACTGCATGGGTTATTTGTTTGACCAGGTGGTAAATGTATGCAGGGGCTCACACATGGGATGGGAAGTGGTTGAAGGTGGTGGGTAGATTGGGTGGGATTTTTTTTCTAACAAGGGACAACATGTATGTTTCCCCTCATAGAGAAAAAGGGGAATGTGACTTGGCTACTACAGAAAAATTCTCATCATATTTTTCAGGTCAGTTTTACATGCTGCAAAAATCAGGTCAAGCTCTTCCACATCGGGTAACACTAAATGTGGGAAAACCTAACCTGTTTTAATATGGTGGAGCGAAATTAATGAATAAAAGCATGCATTAAATGTGTTCCTCCTTACTTGTATTCAGGTCCGATGTCTCTTAACTTTTAAGCAACTTTGAGTACTACATAACCATTAGGTTTTCAGGCCTTTCAGAGAGGATCTGGGCAGCAGACATAGCCCAAATGTCAATTGTTATGTATTTTGTAAATTAATTGGATATTTTAAACAGGATTACATAGCAATTGTGATATATTTTTTAAAAAAAACAATTTAAATAGAAACAAGTCTTTTGAGTGTAACCCTGGGCGTAGTGGGCGTAGTGGGGCTACGTGGAGCATCGCGTAGTGTGGCCAAATCTATGCACACTCACGCGCTCCGCGTAGCCCCTCTACGCGCCGCCCGCCTCCCGCCCGCCCTCCTTTTAAAATAAGTTAAACTATGATAAAAAAATAAAATAAAATGCCTTACCTGCAGCACGGCGTCCCGGGGCTCCCTCTTCCTCGTTGACAACTTCTTTTCTCGCAAGAAATGCGCATGCGCGGGCGTCCGCGCATGCGCATTTGTGAAAAGAAGTTGTCGTCAACGAGGAAGACGGAGCCCCCGGACGCTGCGCAGGTAAGGCATTTTTATTTTATTTTTTTATCATAGTTTACCTGATTTTAAAAGGAGGGCGGGCGGGAGGCGGGCGGCGGGCGGCACGCAGGCAGCGCTACGAACACTCCGTGGGCGAAGCGGAGAACTACGCCCGGGCTTATTTGAGTGCAGTTATTTCAGTATAGCATTGTAGGGTTTGGTTTGTCTTTAGTAAAACGTGATGTAAATGTTTAAATATGATGTTCAGAAGGCGGCATTTCAGTGAATGCTGTTGTTTTGCTGTTTTAAGATGTGCATTGTGAATTGTAAAGCAAGACGTTTTGGAAATGCATTCAAGGAGGAACAGCTAACAATGGGCCTTAAGAGCAATTGGAAATTTCAGGGCTTTTATGAAGACTCAAATTTAAAAAAGTACTGTAGTAAAGTTTAGAAGTGTGGATTAGACAGTAATTGTCTAAAATCACTGGTATGCTAACAGTTGAGGGGAAAAAAATCATAGACAAGCCTGCAGTTGGATACAATCAATACTTCAAGGAGTTTTGGTATACCTGAAATAATGGGAAAAAAGTATGTGTTTGACATCACCCTTATGATAAAAAATATTTTAAAACGACTGCTTTTTGTGCAATAAAAGCAAGAAAAACTAGCTAAATTTTCATCAATGTTGTTGGTCGTTGGTGCTCTCTAAAGAGCATCAAAATGGTTTGGTATGGGAGTGTTAGAATACACACACAGCCACACACACGTACATACAAAAATTTAAATGCTGGTTGACGAAGGAGGCATTGAGTACTGACTGATGCTGAGATTGTTGGTGTTTCATTGAGTAGTTTCTTTAGGTATGTATGTACTTCTATTATTTCACACAAATCAATTATTTGCTATTTTCTGTAATTTCCTTTTAGTAACGCCTGGCCGGGTATCTACATCACCTGGAAGATTCTGAACAGAATTGAATGTTAATTGCTTGATTCTTCTCTTTCCTGGCTCTTAATTCAAGGACTCAGCTTCCAGATTCAGATATGCGTGTGATTGACCAACATTCTACTGTGGTCCTGCTGTCTCATCTAAATAATGTGTAATAAAATAGCTAATGCATCCCACTTTCTCTGTGTCCCTGGTGTTGATTGGGTCCTCCGTGGCTTAGTGATGCTTTATAGGGTTAGAGAGCAAGATCTGAAAACACCAGACATCTATTGAGAACAGAGTACCCTTGCGATGCACCATATCTTGTATCACACTAAATGAGCATGTCCACTAGGCAACACCAGGTCATGTTTGACACCTGCTATTCTGACATTTTACTATTTTACTAGTATGTTAAGGTCCAAACCCATAGCGCCAATGATGCACAATGTTCTGAGCTACAAGGCCAGAAATGGATGGAAGTGTCACACACTACTTGGGGTACTTATGAATGCGATCTATAATGCTAGTTAGAAAATTGAACCTTGGTGTCAAAATGCAGTGCTGCGAAATGGGTTGAGCTGTTTCATCATCATCATAAGACTTTATTTCGATAATCCAAGATCATAAAAGTGCAAATACAAACAAAACCAATTGGTACTATAGATGCCATATACATACATCCCAAAATTTCCAAAGTGCAAAACATTATGCACTAAAGTCCCAATTTTTCACATAACCCATCAGCAGATTCTCTATTTCCACTAAACACGGGACACATCCTGCTGTTCCTGGGGTACCTTATACACTAGCCTGTGCAGATGTTTGAATAATAAAGTGTAGATTTAATTAGTGTCCTCACCAGGATCTTTTCCACCCAAATGGATGTGCAAATAGTAAATTCTAGAGACTTAGTAAATAACTGTGAATTCTAAAGACTTAGGGCCTCATTTATGGCATTTTGACAAAGGGCAGCGCAACAAAGCAGCTTGCTGCACTGCTCTACGCCAAAGTGAAAGTGCAGGCATGCACTGTATTTAAGCAATACAGTGCATTCCTGTCTTTTCTGCCTGCACTGGTGTCATTTTGGCAGCCTAGTGTCAACGTATGCACCGTTTGAACATGGTGAAAGGGGGCTTCCATTGCAGGCAGGATTGTTTTTGTGAAGGAAGAGTCACCTTCATGCACAAAAACAATCCTATGAGTCATTTTCTTGTTTCTATATGTGCTTCTGAATGCTGCACACATGGAAAGACTAAAGAATTAGGAGAAATTAACATATTTCTCCTGGTTACGCCTCATCTCGGGAGGACTCCGGATTTGAAGCTTTGACCGGTTTACATCAATTTGTAAATATGGGGCAGTGTCAAATTCCATGGGTGTTGCGCGAGAAAACCCTCTGGGTGCACTGTATGGTGACACAGAGATTTGAGTTGCATCCCCTTACTCATGATTTATGAGGCCACTCAAAACCATGCAGGGTGGCTTTGCATGGCTTCATAAATCTTTATGAGAGCCCTGCGTCATGCACTATAGGTGGTGCAAAAGTGACACAACGCTTTTATAAATATGTACCTTAATGTGCAATTTTCAAATTTTTCAGTGCAAGTGTTAGAATAAAAGGGCTAGTACGTCTAACACCCACATATGGGTTCAAAGCAATAAACATGTGTATACATAACAAAGTAGCAGTGGGCCATATCCATTTGTGAGGGTTTTATCAAATTGGCTCTTTGGCTAGTGTATAACATGTACCTATACATCTGAGTTGAAACACTGCTAAAATATGTATGAATTAAAGATCTATCTTATATACATGGATAAATATCAGGGGTTAAATTTCATGATGAACTATCTACTTGCAGTTCAGATTAAATTAAGAGTGAAATGGAGAAGAACTCATCTGATCCTTGTTACATAACTACCTTAACAATTCCTGGTTGGTTGCTTGGGTACACTTTGAACGACCAGATCCAGGCAACCATAAGGTATTTTGAAACAGCAAATACCACCAACCTAGAGGAATCTCTCCTTAAAATCCTAAGTGCCCCCAGGTGACGTCTAGGGCCAAGATTCTTACACAATGGCAGTAGCCATTTTGTCCTCTGGGAACCATGAGCATGGAAATAAAATATATACATGTATGAGGTTTATTCTCCAATAGCCCTCCACATACTGGGCACTTTTTCCCCACACCTTGGTCACAGACCTACTTTGCACAGAAGACTCTCATTGGGAGGGACGGGTACCCTAATTGTGCAAACAGTTTCTGAGCTGGGGGGGGGGGGGGGGGTGAGTGTAATTTCATCACCTGTCCTTTCATACATAGGGAGCATTTTAAAGTTAGTAAATTCATTAGTTAAGATGCCTCTATTACTGCACATTGTCTCTGCAGAAATGTACTTACAATATGCTACTTTGATTGCCGTTTCCTAAATTACACCATTTCTCTTTCCCACCCCATACTTGCATGTTCTCGTAATTTTAGAGGTAATGATGGATTGCACTAGACATTGTTCTCACTTTGTAGTTCCCCATAAAAGGGCTTACTCATCGCCCTCATGAAATGCATGCCTATAGTAAATGCATACCACCATCAAAGGGCGACCAGTACACTTTACAAAGTTATTGCAACAAATAAGGTTTTAAGGAAAGAGTGAAAAGCATTCAGCACTAGAGAGCCAAACAAAGAGAAAAACGACTGCAGTGGAGCAAACCTTGTGTGACTAAGGGCCTGATTTTGAATTCAGTGGCCAGGTTACTCCGCCACAAAGGAGATAAATACCTGGTCTGTCTTATTGCGAGTGCATTAGATCCAAGGGTACTTGCAGTATGGTGGATGGGATATCCATCATGTTTGTGACGTAGTTGCCTGCCCACTAAATTCTAAACCAGATTTATCAAGGTTTAGCATCACCATAATGCTAAGCAAGAGGGTGCAAGGTTGACGCAGAACCTACATGAGATTTATCAAGCCACGCAAGGCCACATTGTGTACCGTGGAGTGGCTTAATAAATCTACAGTAACGCAACAGAGCGCAAATTTCTGTGTTGCATTACTCTGCCGCAGGAAGGAATTCCATGGGTGAAGCATGGGTGTTCCGATGCATCCATCCACGGATTTTAGCACATTCCCAGATTTACTATAAATGGTAGACCTGGAAATGTGTTGAAATACTACACCACCCCAGGTGAGGCGCAACGAGGAGAAATATCTTTATTTCTCCTCACTTTCCCTCTTTCTATATGTGCTGCATTCTGCAGCGCACACAGAAAGAGGAAAATGGCTCTCAAGATAGTTCTTGTGCAGGAAGGTGTCCCTTCCTGCACAAAAACAATCCTTCCTACAACGCAGGCACCCTTTTATCATGATGCAGAGGTGCCTGCATTGACGTTACGCAGCCAAAAGTGCCCCAGTGTTAGGGAAGAACAGGTATGTGGCATATACTGCTAAATATGGCACATTCCTGCCCTTTACCTTTCAGGCAGCACAGCAAGGTAGTTAGCTGTGGTGCGCTGCATAAGAAAGGTAAATATGGGCCTAAATGTATTGCTATTCACTATTTTGGGGTAATTTTGCTTTGACGTTTGCATTACTTGACGAGTGGAACAATAAATTAAATGGGCAGTACCTATTTGTAATTAGTAGAAAAATAGCATTTTCAACAACCGACAATTGAAGAAAAAGAGTAAAACACTGGTTAGTTGGTCCAAATGTCCAGGCAAAATGTAACCAGTGTTGCGTATATGTAATCGGAAAATAGTGGTACAAAATTACACTGTTGCCAATACACTCAATGCAATTAGTAGCCGAATGTGTGAAACTATGACTCTGAATACAAATAATTTTCAGTATTTATTGAAAGGGAATGAAAATGAAAACACATGAACCATTGTCCAGTTGGAGGCGCTAATCTTCAATAAGTCCATAATCACTCTCACAGAAGCCAAAAAGGAAACTCATCTAAATTAGTCTTTAGAATAGTTCTGTGGGCCTTGGTTAACCAGAGAGAAAGAGACAGAGAGAGAGAGTGAGAGTGAGAGAGAAAGAGAGAGAGAGAGAGAGAGAGAGAGAGAGAGCTTATGGGACCTGCCAGTCATCAGCACATCCTTGAATATATAATTCTAGTGGCATTGTGGTACAGACAGAGTCTACTTAATGATGCTCCCTTTCTCTTTCACTTAATCCTTCTGTTCAAGGAATTCAGACAGGTCAGCAGTGCTGGTTCCAGGCCAGCCGTCAGTAAAGCCTTTAAATGCTAAACAAATGTTATCGGAATATTTGAGCACTACTGCGGTAAAATCCTCTCAGCTCGTTCTCTGTAGTAATAAGTCATAGTCCATCTTGGATGCTACAGTCAAGTGATATAGTAGTGTGCAGTTATTGTTCTAGCATCTATGTAATAGGTGTCAAATTTGACTTCATATTGTGGTTAAAGAACAGTGTAAAAATGATTATCTTTTTGATTTTGTTGGAAAAGTCAACCGTCTTGCTAAAGGACCTGCAGAAAGAAACACCTAGGGAGCCTTACCCATATGCATAGGACACTTTGCACTATTTTGAAGTCACTATGCAGGCTGTTCTGCAGACACAGCCTTTGTGCAGAGTGGAACACCTTCACCAAGGTAACCTCCAGTTGACGTACCCACAACAGAAGCAGAAAGAGGTGCAAACATTCCACTCTTGGATATCAACAGCCACACAGACGGTAAAGAGAGAACATTCTGACCTCACCTAATGGACACTACTCACTCTGAACTATAGAGACTGTTGTCCCACCCTTCACTGCCACCAATTACCAAGTGTCAGAGGTACAAAAAGACTGATTAGCAGCCCCTTCTCAGCAATGAACCTAATCAAATTTTTAGCAGAGCCCTGTTTCTTCTGTCCCCAATTTAGTGTCTAGAGCTCCACCCTCCAGCTTCAGGACAGCCAGCAATATACTTTCATTGTCTGACTTTACCCTCATCTTGTACACATGAGCAGATCAGGTACTTCTATAATAAAATGAACAGGCTTCTACTACTCTGATTCACTAATACTTACAATTAATGTACCCCACTGTGACCACCCACAAAAACGCATACAACATGTGATTCAGTAACTAAACAAGGTATTATTCTAACTGCACATTGACAAGATGCTTCTAGCCAGTGTCATTGAGTGAAACAACCTTTAATAGAGAATAGTGAGAGAAGATTATTTACTGAAGCTTTTTATTTTTTCTATGCCACTTCGATTTATGCAGTACTGACCCTGTTCCAAGATTGGTATCCAGTATATGTATAAAAGTGATGTGCTATGCTTGACATCAAGGAGGATTCAATTTTTAATATGTATATGATCTTTACACTTGAACCTGCATGGTTAAGTGGTTTGCCCTACACATGGAGATCAATATATAATGTTATTTCATTCTATAGTGTATTTCTTCAGACTGCTTGCTTGCTATCTCAGAAAGCCTTCTCCCACTGTTCTTCTAAAAGTCAGCATGCAAAATTGACCCTGACTTCCTTCCAATTGATTCCTGTTCTTAAGTGTTATCCTCTCCTCACCTTCTATTCTCTGCATGTCTTCTATTTCCGAGATTAGCCTCCTCTCATTCACATGCCTGTCCATCTTAATCTCTTTTGTTGTAATTCTTAAAATGGCTTACACCTCATTTCATGGATCACAGCCTCTACTTTTTTGTGACACTACTTCTGAAACTTAACAATACCTAACCTTCACCATCCTACTATTTTTTATCAACTATTTGCCTGAAACAACACATCCCCCACTATTGATAGCATCTAACTGGCATTAATTGTAATACAACACAGATCGAACTAGAGCACCTGCATGAAATGTATTGTTTTTAGAACATGTGACAACTCCTAATAACCAACAACACCACTGGATAAACCATTAACCTTGGGCTCCGGAGCAGTGTGCTACTTACTGTGAATTACTTCAATAACTCATCATGGCATTAAACTCTATATAAATACAATTACAATACAATAAATTATATGCCAAGGCAAATTGAAAATATATTTGAGAAGCTCAAATAATCCAATGCAATGACAAACCTGTAAGAGCCAATCACTGATTGAGTAGACAGAGTTGCTCTGGGATCTAGGAACACTAGGGTTGGTCACAGAGTTCTGGTGAGATGATGAATAACACCTCCAGTAAGTAGAGAACAAAACACAGCCTAACTTTCACCAAATAAATGACATAAAATACTGGATAACAAGTAAGAGTAGAGAGAAATACCAAAGAGAAATCTTACTATTTGTGTTTTTAAGAAACAGCTTACAAGAAAGATAGTGTTAACACGCAAACAAAGTCTCTTATCATTTTGCTCTTGAAGTGCTCCACTGGCTTCAATGTTGTATCGATAACCTTATGTACTTAAAGGGTCCAGGGTCGGACCTGGCTATTTAGGGCTAAAAGGTTTGGTCCACGGAGGCAAGCAGAAATAGGCTACGTCGGTAGGTGCACAAATTGTTGCTAGGTGATGGTTGTTTGTGTAAACTATGAAATAAATAGGGTCCTACAAATGTTTGCTTGGATTGTTTTGAAGAGTCCATTTTAGAGCACTGCATACTTTTTTAGGGCTTGCATTCACCAAGACCTTTTCCTTTTAGCCAGTCCTTACCGCCCATTAGAGTTCAGCATGGGGCACATCAACCAGTGGCTAACTTCAGGTTGAATGACAGCATTCCACTTTTTCACAAAGAGAACATCCACACAAAGTAGCTCCCTTCCCTATCAGGGGCTGCTGTGGCAAAGGTTGTTTGCAAGATCTAAACAATGTTGTTGCTTTTAGCTAATGTTCATGCTCCATATTGTTAAGAGCCCATCCGCTTCACCAAATTGACAAAACAAAACAAACTATGACAAAGTCAAAAGTCTGAGAGACAATACTGGAACTATTGGCTTTGCCATTGGTGTATTAAAAGTGCTGCAAGAGGAAGGCTGACCCTCCAGGACAGTGCAGCCTCTATGCAGGGAATATCTGAACTACAATGGCATTATGGCATTCTCTCATAGACATAATAGACAAACCACCTTAACAGTAAAATCAATATGGGGGGGCTACATGGAAGCACTCATTTTCAGCTCCAGAGACAGGTGTGACAGTAGCATGTGGTTGAGATGGATGCCGGCCACTGAAGAAGCATCGTGTAATGGTGAATTGCAGACGCTTTGCCAATTGCCCTGGGTAGAATAACCAATGTAGCCATGATGAGTATCAACACAGAATGGAAGGTTGAGCCTTTTTCAAGGAGCAACAGTGACATATACTCTTCGTGTTAATGGAGGTTGCCCTGCCTAGCTATCTCCCTGCTGCTCAGCCAGAGTGAGAGTTGGTATTGGAATGTTGGTGTGACTGTGATGAATAGAATGCTTGGGTGCCTGTGTGGATGAGTGGTGACAGTTGGAGATGGGCTGAGCAGCACTGGATTCTAAGGAACATCATTCTATTGGTCTGTTGTACACATTTAATATCCTGAACCAGAGGCTAATAAAGAAACCTGCAAAACTCTTTCTGGCTCCCTGTCTTAGGATACAACAAACAGAACCACTGAAAGTCGAGCATATAAACAAACAAATAAAAATAGACAGAGTTTCAAAGGCTAGACAGCGGGAAGAAGGTATCCAATTAGAGTTTTTTACAAGGATGTAGTGATGATATATAAAGCATAACCGGACAGAGATGAGACTCAGTGCTTTGGAATCCTGATGTGTGTGGTAATGTGTTCCCTTTTTCCTCATCAGGATACGGAACAGTTTCAGGAAGAATCCACAAGATAGAGCTATTGCTTATGGACCTTCAGGTTTAAAAGACTGTGAAATAGAGACTTTGATTCGGTTAAAGCTATTTATGGCTTATGAAGTATTATACCTATTCAATTCGCACAAATAATACTTAAACAGTGATAATGTCTACATATGATAACTGAATGAAACCAACTCCTTCTAGCCCTTACAAAACACAGACAAAGCTTCATGAGATGGAGGGATTCCACCCAACTATAAGGAACCCTAGTTCTCAAATATATGCAACTCTGCTTTGCTTGAAGCATATCAGAACTCAAGGAATGGAGGAAGAGGATGGGACTAGGGCAGTAGTGGCCGGCACGGATCTGGAGTGGTGGGCGGGCTTGGTGGGCATGATCTAAAGCATTTTTTTTAAACGTACCTTCTCGCCGCTTTCCCACGCGTCGTTTCAGTTTCTCCTTTCCAGGGCCGGAACAGGAAGCAGCTAGGCTCCCTCCTCTAAGCCAATCACAATGCTGCAATGCAGCGTTGTGATTGGTCTGAGCGAGGTGGATCAGCGCTCAGCCAGGGAATGGGTGCCTGGGCATCTTCTTTACGCAGGCTATAATGCAGCCTGCATGGAGAACACGAGAAGTGCACATGACTGTTTGGATGGCCCCAGAGGGCAAGCCAAACAATCATTGTGCACTTGGAGTGGGCAAACCACTCTTATACTGCTCTGGGAAGAGAGCATTCCCGCCTGCCTGCAAAACTGCAGCAGGAACAAATACAATTAAAATAACCTTGAGTTATTATCATTGTAATTTGTTGTTTCTTTCATTGCTTTGCGGCAGTAGGGCAATGCTCCTCCACCTTAGCGGAGGAGCGGCCACTGGAATAAGAAAGGGTACAGTGGAAAAGGAGATTCATACAACTCTTTAGCACACAAAAGGCAACCTCCTAACCATCATCATCTCCCATGTCGAACCTCAAAGACACACTGAAGTACATGACTGCAGAGGTTATATGAGCAATACTACACAGACTTATCAGAGACAATATCTTGCAGCTAATCACTCATTCACCTACAAGGTTACATTCCCCATCACTGGCTAAAAGTGCAGGCCACGCCACTTTCTAGAGCATCAGAATGCAGAGTAAATAAGAATAAAGCAACTTATATTACATCCCATGGTGTTCACAGAGCTATAGCATAAGCAGATTTCTACACATAATCATCACCAAGCCATGGAAGTAAGCCTTCAGCTACTTAACCGCTAAAAATATACTAGTTGGTGTGCACTGTACAGCTATACTCTGTCTACTGTAACCACTACAAATCCTGCAACTGCAGCATTCAGCTGATATACAATGCCAAGTTATGCTTTAGGTGTCTCTGAATCATGACTTAAAACAGGCATCACCACCTTTAAAAAAATGCAAAGCCAACAGTTCTTGAATTTGGCACATGTAGGAGCTATGTAGTTCTGTGCAGACAGACTAATTACTGCTGCTCTGCATTATGTGTCTCAATATGGCTTACTCTTTAGGACCATGTACAAATCTAACAATGACCCTCAATATTTTGTACTATGGCGTGAAAACCACTATTTATCCAGCATACAACAGGCAGGCAACCTCTGGACACCACCTTCCCAGAGGAGTCCCTGAGCAAAGGAGAATGGCTGAAGCTTAGGCGGACCCTGCTGAAGCATTTGCAGGCTCGATCTGCTGGGAAACCAAGGAACTTTTACAGAAGATCAAGGAGTTGCTCTAAACCTCTAGAATCAACTTCTGAAGACAATGAAAATGAATCTATGCCTCCACCTCCTACTATGATCCTCATCTATCACAAGTATCTCTCTTGACCCATCAACTGAAACCTGAAAAGCAGACGAGAGTAGCAAGGGAAAATGCAATGGTCAAATGAATGCTCTGAAAGCTCTGACCAACAGGAACAAGCAATGTAGTGGATGCCGCCACTAATTGGATAGTACTTGTAACTCATAGAGCCTACGCAAGAGGCTGAAGGATTCAAAAGCAACTACACACTGGAATTACTTAAAGTCTTCTAACATTTTGTACAGTGCTAGGCACTGCTTCACAAGTCCTATGATTTCTCTTGCTAGTGTTCCATCGCACGATCAATTGTGTGTCTAATATTTCTGGGTTATTAGGGCACTTATCACACCAGCTACCTGGAACCCTAAACCAGACCTCAACCTGGCCCATCCATTGCTAACCTCTATCTTTTGGGTCTGTTTTCTCAAACATGCATTATCCTGACATCCTAATCTGACTGGAGAAGTAAAGCACTGACGCAAACTTGGCAGGTGAGTTCAAACCATCAACAGAGGATGGATGGGGGTCTTTGGAGGAGCCCCCCTAGAGATTCCATGTTGATAAATAGGGCATAAAAGAGCAGTTTACAGGATTATATTTCATTAACTTGTGAAATTAATTCCTGGTGGATTTTGGAAGGGATTCAGGAATGCTAGTGATTTCAGCATGGTACTTAGGTTCAACATCCCAAAACAAAGTGCGCCTAAAGGAAATTCCACCTAGTTTAAAAGTTAAATAAAGCTCACGAATGTGTAAGTGGGAAAGAATATATAAAACACACATTTTACATCATAACAATTACACGCACACTGAGCTCTGACACTTTTTTGGCATTTCTTATTATGTAAAATTCTAATAATACCCATGTTTTTCACTAAGTTCGATGGAGTTAACTGACAAAATATTGAAGAAATACTTTGCCTTATCCATCTGTAATCCACTTGTACTCCTGAGATCTAATCCAAGCCAAGACACAATATGAACCGTGGGCTTTTGTACAATCTTGCGATTCTTACAATTCCTCCTTTGCAGTAGAAAGAAAGACATATATGTTTGTCTCCTATGCCCAGATGAGGGAAACAACCTGGAATGGATTACATCCAAGCAGATCCACCACACACAGGGATTGAAATATGATTTATGGAAGAAAAGGGGAATGGGACTTGGCTGCTACAGTTTTACTTGCTGCAAACATCGAGTCAGGATTTTCCACACCCGGTAAAACTGGCTGTGGGAAAACCTAACCTGTTGTAATAAAATGGAGTGAAAATAACGTAAAAGCATGATTACATGTGTCCTCCTTACTTGTATTCAGGTCAGATGTCTTTTCATTTTTAAGGACATCTAATTAGTATATACCCATACGGTCTTCAGGTCTGTCCGAGAGGATCTGGGCAGCAGACATAGCCCGCATGTAAATGCTTTGGTATTTCATTTGGTTATTTTAAAGAAGCTTGCATAGCACGTTTGCTTTTTTAAAAAAAAGAAAAGCATATTTTTGTGAGCACTTCTTTCTGTACAGCATTATAGGTTTGGTTTGTCTGCAGTAAAAAGTAAATCAAATGTTTAAATATGATGTTCAGAAGGGGACGTTTGGTTAAATGCTGTAGTTTTGCTGTTTGAAAACGTGCATTTGGAATTGTAGAAGCAAGACGTTTTTGGAAATGCATTCAAGAAGGAACAGCTAACAATGGGCCTCGAGAGCAATTAGAAAATTCAGGTTTTGTTACCTTTTATGAAGCGGCTCAGATTACACTGACTGCAGTAGTAAAGTAAGTGCAGCTTAGAATGCAAGTGTTCAAATGCGCTAGTACGCTAAGATTTGAGGGGAAAAATCATAGACAAGGCCTGCAATTGGAAAAAAAGTATGTGTTTGATGTCACCCCTTTAATAAAAATAGTTTGAAAGTACTGCGTTTTGTGCAATAAAAGCAACAAAATCCAGCTAAATATTCTACATTGTGTTTGTCCTAGGTACTCTCTAAAGAGCAACAAGATGTTTCAGTAGGAGGTTGTTAGAGCACACACACATATACAACAATGAAAATGCAGGTTGACAAAGGAGGTATTAGGAACCAGCTGACGCTGAGTTTGTTTGTGTTTTAGTATGCCTGGCCTGGAATCTGCATCACCTTGAAAATTCTAAACAGAATCAAAATTAATTGCCGGAGCCTTTTCTCTTCTGACTCTTCATTTAAGGACTCATCTTCCAGATGCAGTTATGCATGCGATTGACCAACATTCTACTGTGATCCTGCTGTCTCATCTAAATAATGTGTAATAAAATAGCTAAGGCATCCCACTTTCTCTATGCTCCTTGTGTTCATTGGCCCACTGTGGCTGGTGATGGATTATAGGGTTAGACAGAAAGACCTGCAAACAACAAACATATTTAGGGAACAGAGTACTCTTGAGATACACAGTATTTTGTAAAACATTAACGGAGCATGGCCGCCAAAAGATGACTTTTTACATGCCTTGCAATTACATGATAACATACTTAGAGCAGGGACTACTTCTCCACGTGGGCATCGGAGCGTCACCCCACTGCTTTCTCACAGAGCAACAAGCAGAAATGTAAAATGGTATAAATACCAGCTTAAGTTTCTGCTTCTCGCACTGCTAGAAAGCAGAAGAAGGGTATGCCTTGTTAGGAGCGGGCGGGTGGGCGGCTTGGGGAGGAGTGGCTAGACAATGTTCTGGGCCCTGGCTGCTTGGTCAGCCTCAGGGCCGAACAAACTAGTCATAGCACACTCTGTATTTTCATGTAGGCTGCTGCGCAGCCTGCATGGAGAAAACGGCCTCCCCATAGATGCCTGTACTGACGGCGTACTTGCCAATCACAACACTGCCATTGAAGCATAGCGATTGGCTTAGGGGAGGAGAGGGAGGCTGCCTGCTCCCTGTGAGCACTAAGCAGGAAACGCGACGTGGGACTCCAGGACCGGAGGCGAAGGTACTTTTTAAAAATGTTGTTGTTTTTTAATTAAATTAACTCCCCCTCCATGCGCGACCCCCTCCCAGCATGACCCCCTACCCCTCCACTCGCAAGTCATACCGGCCGCAGCTGACTTAGAACTGACTTAGAGATTATTCTGATGCAGTACATGTCCTAGTAGGCATATTATCATTGTTGCCTGTACCCTCTGTCCAGGGCTAGCAACGTTGAATGCAATGCTCTTGCTTTTGGTTGGAGATATTTCCAAGTCTCAAGACAAACAATCACATCAGGTCTGCACATTTGAAACAGTGCAATTGGAACTGTGTTTTTATTACATAAACTGCATCTGTGCAAAATTCTGCAGAGGAGCACTTCTGCCTGGAGTATCCTGGAAAGCTGTGCACTGTGACTGAGATGCAGTCCTGCTGCTCTAATCTTCATCCTGCAAAGGGCAATAGCCTGCTAAACATCATATTGGCTTCCTGATACTTGATACACTGGTAAGGGGGGTTGTGTTGTCCCACTAGATCTGGCAGAGGGTACTCACACTATGATCTTGCTAGTGGAGGCAGTATTGGATAGGAGTATAAATAGAATTATATAATCATGGTAACACACATCAATGTTATAATGAGTGAACTGTATATCTTTTTGACTATTCTTGTAATGCTGGTTACAATCCTTTGCTTCGTCCCAATAATAATTCCAGCTAACAATTTTTACACAAGAATACAATTGTTTCAATAAATGTTTGAAAATCCAAAGTGTATCTTTCTTGTGCCTCCCTTGGGCATGCCTGAGTAACAACAAACAAGGAGATCTCTATCCACAATTTTCAATGGGGAATTAGAGTGTTCATGTTCTGAGGTTATAGATACCATCTGGCACCCTGGTAACATTAAGGGTACAGATGAGGCACTGTGAACTAGCTAGGAATTAGGTCAACATACTCTGCTGATATGTGTGGACTCAGTCTCCATATTCTGATGGTTATGTTGTCCAGATGCACAGTCCTATTTGATTCGTAAAAACCATAAGACACTGTGAAGCAAAGCTTGAGTCTGGGTGTGAGCTCAACTTCCTGTGATTCTGGGCGAATCACTTAATCTCCCTGTGCCTAAAAGAAAAGAAAAACAAGAAAGAATGTGGTCTTGTAAGATGTAACTGTTGCTCATATAAGGTACTCCAAAACCTTTGGATGGGGTCGCACTAAATAAAACAGCGAAAATTCATAAACAAAATAAATATGAGACTCTGTGCCCTATTTCTACCTCTAAAAATTGAAAAATTACAAAGCAGGGGTCTGTTGACTGTACATTATCCTGATTGAAGTACTACACTAAAGATCTGAGGAACAGCTGCCTAAAAACAATAGAAAAACATGTCTTCTCTAATTGAGAGGGAAGGGCAACAGAGGCTCTCTAATGGGTTTCACACTTGACCTCAAAAGAATTACAGGACTAAACCCTCCTGTCCTATGTTCATTCCCAGAAACACTGACTGTTTTTTAGGTCTTAAACTAAAAAGCAATATATAAATTCAATTTCTCAGTATTTATCCAATGTTGATTTATTCTTAAATCAAGAGGTATTATCTAGTAAGGCCAACACGTTTTTCACAACAACATGTCGCTTCTTCAGTTCCATATCATATATTTTATGTACAAATGCTATTAATGGTATACAGCACAATGATGGTATTTATTTTACATCAAAATATGACAGTGATCACGAAGAAAGGAAATTAATCAAATAAAAGAGTAGAACACGGAGAGACAAAACATACAAGGAATAACTGAAAACTTACAAAAGCGCATGTTAAAATAATACATATAAAAGGATTCAAACAAGAAAATCTGCACTCTGTTAAACCACAAGGAGAAAAAACACAACATAAAGTGCTTCACTTGACTAAATACAAGCGATTCACTTCACACGATTAAAGACAAGGACTAAAGTACTAACATGGGAAATTATTTAACATGAAACGAGAAAGTCTGGATCAAGGGTCTTAGAAATCCAACAGAACAGCAGCCCAGTGTAACAGCATATCAGCAGGCATGAGCATGGCCTCAGGGTGAGTGGAGAGAAACTCAACTAAACGTTCTTGATTGAATCATATTATATTTAGTTTAAGTGGCTTAACGCCACTTTGCAAAAAAGGAGAAGGGGATATCGCCACCTGAACGTCACTAAAATTGAAGTTCTGATGACGAGATCCCCTTGTAATAATGCCGCTTAGGGGATATATACAAGAAAATTTTAGAGTGCGGTGTAACGCCAAATCTGGCAACGCTGCACCCTGACATTTTGAAAATTCAGGGATGAGCCATATTTGCGAAAATACATTGCACCCCTACATTTCCTCTAGCGCTAGCATTAAAAAAACTGCCTAGCATCAGTGCAGGCACCCTTGACCCATGTTGCAAGGGTGCCTGCGCTGCAGGGTCGATTGTTTACGTGCAGCCCTGCAATTTTCTGTTTAGTTGACAGTGTAGTTTGATTTTGTGGTATGTATATATTTTTTTACCATTTTGAAGGCATCTAGGCACCAAATAAGTAAGCCTGGGCGAAGCACTACGCTACGCTCGCGTAGTTTGCGAAGTTCGCGCTACTTCGCACTACGCGAACTGCACGTAGCACAGTGCGAACACGCGTAGCGTAGTGTTGCGTAGTGCTGCGGACATTTTTTGCTTGCTCACGGTCCTCAACGTCAAGTTGGCGACCGCGAGCAAGCAAAATGACATCCCGGCGAGACTTTTTCCTTGTTCGCGATCAGCAACTTCAAGTTGGCGATCGCGAGCATGGAAAATAAACCTCCCGGCGAGATTCCCAACGCGAGGAGGTCAGGTTTCTCATTGCGAGTGGTCGCGTATGCTCGCAACCGCTCGCAATGAGAAACTACCAGTTTGCGTTAAGAAAGCTGAAGCTCGAGTAAAAATCTACTCGAGCAGCAGAAAACTACAGCTCGCACTGTGCAAGATGCCATTTTCAATGATTGCACAGTGCCGGTTGCTTGTCCGCACTGTGCAATCATTGAAAACGACATCTGGCACAGTGCGAACAAGGTACTACGCAGTTCGCGAAGTGCTACGCGTAGCTCGCGTAGTGCGAACTTCACTTTGCGTAGCTTCGCGAAGTGCTACTTCGCGAACTACGCCCAGGCCTACAAATAAGCTTGCAATGTTTACCATATAAATACATTAATTATTCTATTTATTAATAATTCATAAATTATAAATGGAAAAAGCTTAAAACAGATGCTTTCACCTCAGAAAATTCTGTTACGTTACAGATTTACAAGAGCTAAACATGTATACCACAAGAGAAATGGAGGTTTAACAATGTTACTCACTGTGGTAGATAAGAAGACAAGGTGAGGAATTCTGCTAGTTACAGGAAATAATGGTAACTTATAGAGCCAATAGTCACTCATCCACCTGTTCTATGAAGCTGGCTGAGCTACAGAGAGTAAGCATCATTTAGAAATTATAGTACTGGGCATAATAGCAGGGATATCGTATGCTGACAATACATCAGGTCAGCTTTCTGGAACATATTTAGCACAAAGGCACGTGAACAATTCATTTTTGATGTGTTATCTGTCTCTGGAATCACGAAATCAAATACTCCTGCAAATTTTGGGGTTCATCGAATTGTCAGGTGCCTCCTCTCTAAGTTTTGATTTTCAGGGGTGTACCGAGGTTGAAAAGTCAGACGGTGTTATAGGCTAAAGATTAAATCATGGTGCTAGGGGGCCTATGGCTGATGCAACAACAAAGTCAGGTTTCCTTTTAGCCCATTTGAAAAAATATATTCCAAATAAAAAAGGCTATAAAATATTCTGTAAATAAAACAACAAAATAAGTAAAGAATGGGAGCTGCAGCTGGACAAAAGATGCTGCCAGAAGTCTACTCTCTCAACAAGAAGTGGAATTTGATATACTGTCCACCACGATGCACTGTTTTGATCATGATCATGCAGAAGAGGTGAGGGATACATCTATGATAAAGCCTAACATCAATGACCAAATCAACTTATTCTACCTATTGATGCTGCTGCTTTGACTCAAGGAAACATAACATGGTATTTACATTTTGGAGCCTTGAAGAGACCTTGGCCTTATGGGTTTGAGTCAAACATGTGTTAGCTGGAGCATTGGAAGATGAATACTGAATACAAATAAATTGAAGTACAGTTACTGCTCAAAAACGGAAGAGGATTGACTCTTCACATTTATACAAGTGCCAATCCATCTATAGTAGATATCCTTCATCATTACAATATTCAATGACAGAGTGACTTTGTCACATACAACTCTCTCCTTTCCCATGCATGGTATAATTTGCATTTGCTACTTTTGACAGTGGGTGGGTATGACAGAGAAAGGTGCAGCAAAAGAACATATTAATACCCATTTGAACATAATTATTTGTCTACGATCTACATAGAGAAATATGACATTAGCACACAGGATGCTCTGACTCCTTAAAGCAGTGTCACCCTGACATTCACATAGTTAAAAATAAAACAGAACAAATTGGTAAGCCTAAAGTCCAAGTAGTGTTTAATTTAAAATAGCAAGTAGCACAGGAAAGGATCAAAGACAAGTGTCATTTTGAGTGAGCATGGTGCTTGCTAGAAGAAATAAGTCAGTTGGAGCAATGTGCTAACATTTGTAGAAAATAAACCTATTAGAAATATATGTTTTCTCTCCCTACATCTCTGTGAAAATTAATTTGCAAAAGTGTATCAAATGTCAAGTGGCAGGATCTTCCATCCATGGAAGTATTGAAAGGATTTGAGATGAAAATATAATTAATGAATCTCATAAAATCCCGCTTTCACTTGCCAGGTTTGAAACTGAGTTATGCGGTTGTGAAATGTGAAAGGTACAACTCTGAGTCCCATGACTTCTGGGCTGTTTAGAGAAAGTTAGCAAACAGGTTTACTTTTACAGAATGCCTCAAATTAAAATAAAACAACATCCGTATGTGAGTCAAATAGACGATGCATTTGGGGTTATATTTGTAGTTACTAATACAGCATAATATGATAGAAGCTTAGCATAACACAGTCAAGATTTAAGTTAGCTTTCATGACATATTATGTGTGTTACTGTGTCGAAATTGCCACAACATGTGTTTCACACTCTTTATGATGTGTGTCTGACATGAAAGAATTTAGCTAGATCAATGTGTTAGGTGTATTTAACAATAGTAGCTATTAACCTTAATAAAAAAGGCCATATGACAAAGGTGACCTGAACTTTTTCAAAACACTGATAATTTTTCACTAGCAAGTTTCTGTGTGTTGAAACAGTATTAAACACATTTTCAATCCACAGATACATGTTTATTTTTTATATGGTAAAACTTACTGCCATGCTGCTACTCATGACCCCTCAGCTCAGTAGAAAATTCAGATCAAGATGTTTTCAGGACCCTTGTGTGCACTACAGTGTATGAGGCTGAAGGATATCAACTATGAATGAATATCACTTTATTCGATAAAAAATATCATAAAAGTATGAACAGTATCAGATCAGCTTAAGAAAGTTCATCATAATACAGCGTGTAATGTTAAAAAGTTGAATAAATAGATAAAATGTATACAAATTGGAGCAATAGAAAACACATCATAAACAAAGAAAAATGCTTGTATATCTCAAGTGTCCAAACTCTTGTGAGGTCTTAGCATTTTGGTACGTATCAACCAGGCGCAACCCAAAAATTTGGCAAGCCCGCAGACTACCACCAGGGAGGAAACATCAGTTAGAAAACAACGTAACGCCACCCTATAGTTCACAAAGCCCAGATTTCTGCAGATGGGGCTGAGCCACTTCCTCCTAGCCGCCCTGTATGCCGGGCATGCAAAGAGGAAGTGTGGAATCGATTCGATGGGGGTGGGACAACCAGGACAGTCTGCAGATAATGAGATCTGGTTTTTCCACCTCACTACCAGAGTATTAAGCGGCAGGGTTCCGAACCTGAACTTCATAAAAAGGGTTCTTTAGCGGGGACATTGTATATAGTCCAAATACTGCTCACATTTAGCCACCAACTTATGCTCGAAGAACTGATTAGTGAGGGTGCCTCGGTTGGAATTATGAGCTGCCTCTCCCTTCACCCAATCCCAGTAGGCTTTTTTGATGAATTGCTTATTTGATGGTGTCTGGTTAGTCCATGCCTCCCCATATCCAATGTCTGTGACCAGCTGCTTAATTTACAGATCCATTTGATTTTATTACCTGAATTTAAATTGATGACCTCGTTCAGTGCATCTGCATAACTGGCCAATTCAGGAGTGCGTCTCAGGCGGACCCAATAAAGCAATGGGCGTAATCTTGCTAAGTCCCTAATGGAACGTTTGCCCAGATCCATGCGGAGTGGTATCAAGGGGGTAGAAGAAGGCAGAGAGAACAAACCTCTTAAAAAGTGATTCTCAGATTTCTCCAGATCGCAGGTATTCTCAAACCCCCAAATCTCCGCCCCATATAGCACTGAAGGTAGAGCTTTCCCATCATAAACCTTTAGGGCCGAGACGACTGGCTTGCTAAAAGAGAGCAGTTGTTTCCTTAAAATCGCCCCCGCCACCCTTTTATGGTTGAGAAGCATTTTAGCTAAATGGCCAGTCCATTTCATCGTATTAGTGATCCTGATGCCCAGGTAATCAAAAGAGTCCACGGTGTCTAGAGGCATGCCATTAAGTGAGATATTATTCCTAAAGCGTTTGGATGGGGATAGTAACATTAGTTTTGTTTTAGAAGTGTTGATTACTAAGCCCCGTGCTTCGCAAAATTGACTAAACCTGTCAAGCAGCCTTTGAAGACCACTTGGGCTTTTTGACATCAGAAGGGTGTCGTCGGCAAAGAGGAGGGTTGGGGTTTTCTCCCCTGTCAGGGTTGGGGCATCCGATGGAACCTCTCTTAAGTAATCGACCACCCCATTTATATAGAGAGAGAACAGGGTTGGGGCCAGCACACAACCCTGGCGAACTCCCCTATCCACCGCCACCCTCTCTGTCAACTGGCCCTGATTACCCCATCTAATTTTTGCAAAGTTCCCCTCGTGAGGGCGTTTAATAATATCAAGGATCAGGGGTGGGAAACCCAAATCAGACAGCACCAGCCAGAGTTTTGCACGAGGGACCAGGTCAAATGCGGTTTTAAGGTCGATAAAGGCCAGATATAGACTGCCTTTCCCAATGACTACTACTTTCCAGTAGATCATAAAAAACGAAAGACCTGGTCCATCGTACCCACCCCGTGTCTAAACCCTGCCTGACAATGTGAAAGTACATTAGCATCCTCCATCCACCTCGTGACCCTCAAAAGGAGGACCCCACCAACCACCTTCTGTATGACATCGATTTAACTAATCAGCCTATAGTTGGCAGGATCCTCCCTATTCCCTCTTTTAAAAATAGCTACCACTTCGGCGCCTATCCAAGAGTCCGGGACAGGGTGACCTTTAGCAATTAAATTCAGTATACGCAGAATGAAATCAGCCCATCATTTTGGATCGTGGAGAAGAAGATCTCCAGGGATACCATCGGGGCCAGCCGCCTTCCCAGATGTTAGCCCTGTGATAGCAAGGGAGACCTCATTAAGCTTGAAAAAATCACGCGAGCTAGTAATTTCGGAGGTCACATCTGAAGGGGGATCTTCCGAGAGTAAGGGAGGCATATCACTATTGAGGAGTGGATGTCTATTGTCAGCACTGTATAAGCCAGTGAAATGTGTGTGCCACTGCTGTGCCGTGATATGATTGTGGATCGGATCATCACCCGTACGGCTACCTTTATCAATCAGACCCCAAAACAATGTGCCGTCTTTTAAAAGAGCGGCGGACTTCAGATCCTGCCAATACACTTCTTCCCATGTAGGCTTGGCTTCCTTAATGGTCCTAGCGTAGTCATTCCTGGCGTGTCTAACAGAAAGAGTATTGCTACTTTGGAGAGCTGCTGTTAACATGCGTCTCTTCTCCCTGCAGGCTCTTGAGTACCACATATTAGAGGGCCCAGGGCTTTTTCTAAATGAGCGAGACTCCGGTATGGTAAAAAACAGTCCCATTTTTGCAATAAAATCTTGGTAATGATTTGTAAAAAAAAGAAAACTGGGCTTCCTTAGGGGGTTGGCAGAGAAGGTCAAGCTCCTGGGACTTCTGCTCAACGAGGACTCTAATTTTGCACAATGTATCCTCTTCATGTGAGACCCTGTGCCACTTAAGGCGTCGATTACAGTGAGATGGGGCTACCTCTTTGGTTTACAGTTTTGTTGCAGTGTGAGATTTAGAAGCACACCAATTATAGCTTAAAAGCATACAAAGTGGATTATGGTCACTATCCTGGGATGGAAGGATTACCATGTCCACCAAGTCATGCCAAAGCCGTATGACCAGCAAAATGTAATTAATCCTTGACGGACAACTGAGTCTGTTGTGAGTGTTTGCCCCACTCAAATCAGAGCGTGTCCTTCCAATGACAGCTCTTAAGTTATGCTCCAATGTGAGGGCACTCAGTTGTATAGCCCTTTGAGTCCACTTCTTGATTGGAGTTAGGCTAAGGGGGGGAATTGCAAATTTAGTATCCGGCTCTCCAATGCCCAGAACGTCCTCAGTGGAGAGAGGTTCAAAGGTACAGTTAAAATCCCCTGCCACAATAACAACTGAGTTAGGGTTGTTATTGGATAATTCTCTCTCCAATATTGCTAGGGTAGGGGAAGATTGTGCCCCGGGAGACCCTCTAGCATAGACATTAAATATGTCCAAGTTGAACCCATTTTTAGGGCCTTTCACCGTCAGATATAGGATGTCGTTTGAGGGGGTTGTGTGCATAAGCGTTGACCAGTTTAAGGAAATATTTAGCCAAATGTGAAGCCCCCCTGCTGGACGGCCTTTGCCTGATCCACTCGGGAAGCAGTAATTTTTTTTTCAGCCCATCTACATTTCAGGAAAGAAAGCGTAGTTTCCCTGAACTGTTGTCCCCAATTCCGGTGCCTCCTACGCTTGTGTGCCTGTTATAATCGGCCACTAAACACCCTGGGTCCTCTAGCCCAGTCCCCCTATGGGAAGAACTAGAGACTGTATCATTTTTCCTCCCCACCTTGGTTTTAAAACCAGGGCCTGATGATGAAGTAGTATCCAGTCAGTCTACTGTATTTAAGCTGGACTCGATTCCTTCGCCCTCCGATGACCGTAAT